>NW_022733227.1:0-7829 GCF_011630105.1 Anneissia japonica
GCCGATATCGAAAAAAAGTTTGGCCGAATTTGGCCGTGAGATGGCGTGTGTTTGGCCGTGAAGCCAATAACGCATAAATGGCGCCCTCTTGCTAAATTGTAAACTTTTGAACCTTGACCGACGCTTCTATTTGTTACGCGTAAATCGTGGAGAACGCTATCTTGTGTTTATAAGATCTTTGGTTCGAATAAAATGGTGGCTGGCCGCATAAGAAAACGGTTGAACTGAGGTGTCTTTTTCTTACTTCAACCGTTCGTTGCATTGTAAGAAGCTATATCAGAATCGGACTCGTAACAATATTTATGTGTGTGTATATAACGTGTACATTTATAAAACTTGGATGGCATCACAGTCTAAAAAAATAAACACAACAAACAAACAAATACATACATCACCTTAAAATCAATATTGTCACTCTATTGGGTATTGTGTTCAATAAAAATTCTATCTCATAATTGCATTATTTAATGGTGATCGTCAAACAAAAACGAAACAAAATGTAACATATTTATCATTGCATTATTCGTTGAGGTGTTTGTACATTCATTGGACTGTTAGTGTAATCATTGAAGTTTTGAAGGTTGCACTTTTCGCGTTCTATAAAAGTGGGCTTTTAGCATGTGCCGCGAGAAGACCATAGCGGTGCGACTCGATGGAGCTTCAAATTATTAATGACATCACCATAAGAAGCCACACCTTCCTGGCTTGAAATCGTGGTACACTATTTAGTATTTAGCTGCTTACTGTACTGTACCACGGAAACGGGAATTCCATTAGGGAACTATTATAGTGCACTATGTTTTTATTTCACAACAGCCATCTTTGTGTATGAATGGTGCTGAGAATGATGATCAAGTTGTCCCTTGTATTCATTGTTTTCTTTAACCGTAAGTTAAATTTTATATCTTGTTAAAAGTTCAAAAAACAACGGTACGCTCTAAAAACACCTGGTCATACGTTCATAGGCGTAGATCCCGGGGGGATGGGGGATATATCCCCCCAATATTTGACAAGGGGGGATGGTCCATTGTATCATCCCCCCCCAATATTTTGACTATGTATGGGATAAAATGGAGCTTTACACACTTAGAAAGACTGTCACAGGAATAATTTGCACTGTCTTATGCGCTTACAAAGATGAAAATTAGCATAATGTATTAATGTTGATAACAAAATTATTTTATCTGGTACCAATCTAAGCTCTTCTTTCCTTAGATGTTAGATGTGCTTGCAAAGAGAGCCACATTTCACACTGAAGGGTGTGTACGACATCAGTAATGTTATGTCAATACAAAGAATGTTTAAGGTTATATCGGTTGATGAGGAATTTATTGATTAGGCCTATAATAGCAAATTGCAATCATCATCATAATAATAATAATAATAATAATAATAATAAATAATAAATAATAATAAATAATAATAATAATAATAATAGTAATAATAACGTACAATCCTCATTTCCCGGTTAATAATTTACCCACCCCACTCCCCATATAGAAAACAATACGACATAGGGCTTATCTTATTTATAATATAGGCCACACACGGTGTGTTTGAAACTAAATATAAGCATTTACATCATGGTTTTATTTATTACAAACATATTCTTTCACCATCTATACACATTGAGGCCTTTCTTTTAGGTTAAAATGATCTATCTTAAATTTGTCTTTCTTGAGTTTGGACTATTATGTGTTTAAATAACTTAAAAGGATAAAACTTAAAAAGCCCTAAAATGTTTTTGTGTTTTTAATTTTAATTTCGTCAGAATTGATGAAAACTCCCTAAAATGTGCAATTTATAGAAGAAATTGGCCTACCAAATGTAACAGACGAAGTACCCAAAATTAATGAAATAAAAACTAACACCATAAAACGAATGGCACGCATAGACTAATAATTGACGGCTGTACTCGCAACTAGTATCGGATTGTCGATGCCACAGTAAAGATCAAAGGACTGTACGCACGCGCTATGTTCGAGGGCGGAGATGTGCGTCCTTTTGTTGAATTACCTTGATCCGATCATCTACGAAATAATATTTTTTTGAACCCACAAATTGTATCACCACCCCCCCCCCCACTTCATCTGGACCTGCCCCTGGGAGGGCACAGTTAACCATGAAAATATTCAACTGAAATAGAACTTCTACTTTGAGACACCTCTCAGAGAACACTTTTACAGCCACAAAATGAGAAAGTATATATTTTAATATTACGAGACACCCCTCTAAGGGGATATGGTCCCAATTTTGTTCTCTTATTCGGGTTTTACTGTATTTTAGGACCTTAAAACAACAATCAATGTATTTCTCATGAGTCTATAGTCAAATCGGTGCACTTGTGGGTTCAAGCTCAACATCTGCTCCTGGAAGTAAATACAGAGTTAAGGAAGTTGACTAATAATCGAGTCTTTTTTGTGATAACAAATACAACAAGAAGTGATGAAGGATATTACCTCTATCTCATTTAAAATAGTGGATTTGATGTTACTTCAAATGATCACTGCCAAACAAACAGTCCAGTGTAAGTATATTATTGTGAAACTATTTTGTATACAGTAGGTTGATTTTGTTTTAATCTTGTCTTAGGAGTCAACAGTCAAGTCGCTGTCACTTTTCAATCAACTGACGCTGTAGCTGGTGATGATGCCAGATTGGAATGTGCATTTAATTTAGAAACTAGGACCTACAGAGCTTCTTTTCTGATACAAAGTGATGTAGATGGAAATCAACGTGATACACTTGTGGGTTCAAGCTCAACATCTGCTCCTGGGAGTAAATACAGAGTTGAGGAGGACTTGACTAATAATCGAGTCTTTTTTGTGATAACAAATACAACAAGAAGTGATGAAGGATATTACCTCTGTGTCATTCAAAATAGTGGATTGGATGTTACTTCAAATGATCTTGCCAAACTAACAGTCCAGTGTAAGTATATCATTGTGAAAGGATTTTGTATACAGTAGGTTGATTTTGTTTTAATCTTGTCTTAGGAGTCAACAGTCAAGTCAGTGTCACTATTTCATCAACTGACGCTGTAGCTGGTCATGATAATTTCTTTCCTCCTTTAGCTTCGGGTGGAAATCTCGACTGATCGAATTTTCTACACGAAGTTTACTAAGCTGGGTAGACCATGGAGTTATAAATATTTTTAAAAATGATTTTAAAATAATTATAACTCCATGATTGAGATCACCTGTCAAAATAATAGCTTGATAAAGATGGCTGTCAGGAAAAACCTTATCAATAGGCCTACTTACTGTCAACCTATTATGACTTTCCCAAAATGTGTATGGTGTTACACCCTGGTCCATAGAATTTCAAGACAGGTACATAATATTGATCTGCATATGGCAAGCATTGAACTTTTGGCAAGCAACAGTAAAAACAGCGCCTCCTCTACGATTGCAATTGCTTGTAAAAAAATTATATTTTTAATATAACAAATATATGGCGCATAACTCAGTGTCTGAGAAAACCCATCAAGATGAGATTCAGTGACACAAAGAATGGATGGAGATCCAATACAGAGTATATTCTGCAGCCCCCTTCCTTTCCAACACTGTGCATTAAAATAAATCAAACTGGATATGGAATCATGATTGTTACTACTAGCATTGTTATTGCACTTACATGTTAGTTTGAGTGTCCAGACCTGGATTACTTTCAGCGTCCTCTGTGATTATCAATAGTTCCCGTACTAAAACACTCAACATGATTTGCATAGAAAATATCATAGAATCCACACAGGGAGGTGCTTTTTCGGTAAAGTTGATTGAAAATATAAAAATAGATTCTGAATAATAAAAATATACAAAAATATCCTTATAAAAATATATATAAAATATCTGGGGAGATTGTCCCATTAACTTTCTTCGAGGTTTATCTCAGTGCTCAAACACCCAGCAAAAATTATACTGTATATTAAATATTTATGTACAATCATCATTTTCAAAGTATGGTTTTCATAAATCATTAAAATATAAATTGTAATGTAAATCATAATAATAATAAAAGGTAAAACAGATTTGATGTACAATCGTCAAATAAAATAGCAATTATGTGGATATAATGACATGAAATTAATGGCAGATCAGAATTAAGAATCAACTACATTCGGCAAGCAATACCTGGTTTAGAGAGATTACTTTTATAGAGAAAATATATTTTGTATAGACAGAAGTTCTTTATAGTTCTTAATTTGCTGTCATTTTTAGTTATCGACACAGTTACGATTGACGTTATTCCCAATCCTGTCACTGAAGGTAATAATGTAACATTTAATTGTTCTGTAAATGCGAATCCAATTCCAACAATCACTCTCTTGAAAGATGATACTGAAGTAAAAAGCGAAACATCATCAAATCTAACTTACAAATTGTATAGTGTGGATAAGAGAAATGGAGGGAACTACAAATGTAAAGCAAGTAACATCGCTGGAACTAATACATCACCAATTAAAGTGTTGGATGTTCAGTGTAAGTGGTCTTAATTTTCTTTAAATAAAGATTATATTTATTTGTATTAAATAATATCAATGTATGCAACACAACTTTCAATCATGTTATTCATGGGAATATTTGTTCTTAATGACTTCAGATTCTAATTTGCAAATTTACAGGATATCAAGTTTTTGTATATAGTACTACTAAATATAAAAGGCCTTGAAATTTGTTGGTGTTTATGTAAATTTTATATTGTATTCATTTACAGTAGTTGCCCATTATGCCGCAGCATCCTGGCATATAGGGCAGTAAATAAACAATAGATTATTGTTTTATTTTATGAATACAAAACTTGGTAGTATTATTGATACCTACCTGTACCTACCTACCCATTATTGGTATATTTTATGATTACAAAACTGGGTAGTTTCATTGACTGCTACAAAATGTAACTTTTGTATATTGACGATTCATTCAAAATGCTGAATCCCTAATAATATATCTACTGTTCAGATTCACCGGAAATTACTTTACCTGATAACATGACTGTTGCTCCTGGTGGGAATGCTTTTATTGAACCAAATGTTTTAGCTAATCCTGATGACATCACCTACAAATGGATCACTGATCATCCTGGAATTGATGATGTCGATTCAAACCCAGCAACTTTGACATTCAAGGTACCAGACGTTGTCTATACCATAACGGTGACTGCTACTAATAGCATTGGATCAACAACAGAGTCAGTAATGGTCATTGTTGCAGGTAGTGTAAGCATCAGAATTTCCAGATGGTAAATTGCCAGTGAATTAACTGTTGAAAACTGAAAGCAATGATGAATTATATAATAATATAAATTATCCAACATTGATATGTGATTTGGCTTAACTGTTATTGTTATAGACATTTTTTTTTTTTATAGAAATATAGATATATAGATATATGATTGTGTTTGTGATGTGGTTTCATGTGGGAAAGACAATATTTCAATGGTAAACAATGCATAGCGTCGGGTTTGTCATGATAACTACCGGTTGTTTAGCATTTTCCAGGCTGTCAGAAGGCACAAAAGTACGAATTATTTTCGAGGAACTAGTCTGGAGTGGATGTGAGCAGGGTTTGGAGAAGCAGGTTATGGGTGTTCTCCACCTATCGAGGATCCATGGGGCCATACTTGAATACATATCTGCATATTTAGCTATTTTATAGTCTTATCTAAGTTATATATTATACTCTGTTATATATTTTTTGGAGCCACACTGTACAATTACAAATTACCCTTTCGCCCCCCCCCCCACCCCCGAAGGGGGAAGAGGCTATTGCAATGAGCTCCATCTGTCTGTCTGTCTGTGTATTTTTCTCTGTCTCCCTGTGAGTGTCCTTACGGGAGAGCATAACAATTACCCCGTCCCCCGAGGGGGAGAGGGCATTACAATAAGCTCCCTCTGTGTGTGGGTGTGTGGGTGTGTGTCTCTCGGCGTGTGGGTGTGTGTGTGTGTGTGGGGGGGGGGGGTTCTGTTAGTGTGTGTGTGTGTGTGTTTGCCCTTCCGGGAATGACTGATGGGCTTGCCACTTGAAGCCTTTGCTTGGCCTCGTTTGGTGGACGGATTGGAGAAGTAAGATGCAGATTTTATAATGTTTTAAATATTTTCCGGCCTTATATATATACTTTAATGTGAAAAAATAAAATATGAAAAGTATTACATACATTCAACCATGCCCTAATCCAGATGCTGAACAGGCGTTAATGTGTATCTGCATAGATTTAGATTTGATGGAAGAATTATAATTCCTCCATGATTTGACCAACAGTGAATGCTATGTTAGCTGACACATGTACAGGGAAGATTTCCCTTTGTTAGCTACCATCTCGTGTGAGGAAAATATAATTATGAATTAAGAATTGTAAACTTTACACTTAACATGTACACCTCTACCTCTCGGCTACATTTCACCTGATGTGTATAGTTGGTAATATTACACGCTTATAATACAACAACAACAATTCAATAAATAAAATAGACATTTATTTTCTTCCAATTGTAGTCAAAATAACAAATGTCATTAAAAAACAATTGGTTTCTTCTTCTGAATTTAGCGCCAACTTCAAAATGAAGGCTTCGGCGCGAGCTTCATTCGCAGATGGGAGTCTCATCCGGAAGTATGGAGAAGTATATAAAAGTTAAATAAAAGAATAATGAAAATAAAAGTAAATAAAACAAATACCTGTAGCCCAAGGCGGGGCCCTTGCAGGTACTATCCCTCACGAGCCGAAGGGAACCAGGACCTCATCTTGGGCAAGGCCGCTCAATTCCTTGGGTAAGGCCATTAGCCTAATACTAATGGACCTTACCAGATTACCCATAGCCCCTACCGCCCACAGGCAACGCAAACAATTCAGCAATTAAAAAAAAAAGCAATACGAAGAACAATAAATAAGTATAATTGATGGGAAAGACAATTACATTGAGTGTGTAAGCTGAGTGTGAACATTTCAACGGAGATTGCAAGCACTAAACACTCCGGTAATGTGACCCAGACAGACGCTGTTCTTGGAAAGAATGAGTAGTTGTAATAGATTAAGAGACAAAATAAGGGACTTGCGAGAGAAGATTCACTAAAAAAATATAGTGATGGACAGGCCTGAACACAAACTCACAAAAACACACAGAGACCCAAACTGCCATTAATTCTATTCTCCTCAAACATCTAAGTAACATGTTTACCCTCAATCACTCAATTCACAATTATCGTACTCGATCCAGAAAAGATATTCGAATAGGCCTACCTAATCATAACACTAACTATTTTCATCACAATATTAGATACTGGTTCTATTCTCTGGTTTAATTTACCATCTCCAATTTTAAACTCAGTTTCTGTGAGGTCATTTACCAAAAACTCAGGAATCACCTTGTTTCGCAATACTAAAATTATTTTTAACGATCGTGACTTGCTGCTCCTTGAAACCATATTATGTTGTCATGATTGTGTGTGTGTTTGTGTTGTTTTTTGTTTGTTTGTTTGTTTGTTGTTGAAAATGTTAAAATTGGAAAATAAAGGAGAGGAAACAGCGGATCGAGTGCATCGACTGTACACAAAGATATCACTTAACAGGGCAAGTATTTGTAACATAAGATTATCTTGTTATAATATTGTCTTGATGAATCAAATCCTATTTACATGAGAAAAAATAGTTATTATTTAAAGTTTAGCTCCTATCTTCTTAAGAATTCACTTAAAGATTTTAATAATTACAAATTACCCAATAAATATAATAAATATAATATAATTATATTATAACAAAATTGTGAAACATGTAAATTATGAGTACCGTATTTTGCCGTAGGATTAAAAATTAAAAACGGTGCTGGGTTTGGA
>NW_022733228.1:0-832 GCF_011630105.1 Anneissia japonica
GTACTTTCAATAGTGTCGTTTTTACATAAATTACAGAAACCTGTGTGCATATTTTTAGACCATGTCCGTTTCCTCCCTTCTAGATCTAATGTGTTTGTCCTTGTTTTAAATTTTAAACTAACCGATTCAAAATTAACCATGTCAAAAAGATAGGGTTCTGCCATTGGTTTACGTTTAAATTTTATGTAATCGGACAATGTTGACTTCGTTATTGCTCGTTCAATCCATGTATTATTATTATCCAAAGAATTTTCTTTTATAAAATATTTAAGCCATAATCTATCATTATCTAAGCTAAATTTCTCAACTAAATTGAAGCGTTGTAATAATTCTTTTATATGGGTAATCCATTTCCATTTTACAGTATTTTCAACCTCTATTAATGATTTACAAAGTAACCTTTGCCATCTATAATCTTCCATATTTTTTAATCGGTTAAAGTAGCTCATCCTGAATCTGTTTTGCATATGATGAATAGATTCCCAGCCCAATTCCCCAAGAAGGGCTTCTTTGGCAACATTTCTCGGTGCCTTGAGAATAGTTCTCGCCATTTGATATTGTAGGTTATCTAATTTGGTGATAGAGCTATCACAACTACATAACCAAATTGAGCATGAATAATTTATAGTCGGAAGACCAATCGTCTTCCATAATAGGTCTCCGTAGTATACCCTGTTAAAATCATTTTGATTGTTAATAATTGATGTTATATAGGCAATAATCCTATTCCCTTTCTTAATTACTTCATCAGTATGATGAGAGTCTGAATACGAACGAGAGATTATTACACCGAGGTACTTGTACATGTCCTTTTCTATTATATAACTATCAC
>NW_022733229.1:0-1883 GCF_011630105.1 Anneissia japonica
TTATTAGGAGATTATTATTTAACTAATCTCAATAATTATATTGAGACAAATGCAAAATAGCACATAAATAATATCGTACATTAGTTGGTTGTTTGTAGCACTGGGTACTCATGATTGTTGATTAAATTACACACACACTAAATATAATTTTTATGTATACAACTAATTAGGAGGTTATTATTTAACCTGAATTAATTAAATGTATTGTGACAAACACAAAATAGCATAATCATTATGGTTAATCCAACTACAAAAAAAACATCAGTCACAAGTGTCAATAATATTTTACAAACAATTTAACAAATTTGTAATAATTAACTGTACTTCTAGAATACTAATGGCATACAAGTCATGTTTTGTATGTTTCTTTGACATATTTTTTATTCGATATTTTTGTAATCATTGGTTTTTGTGGTTAGCACCATCAAGACATTTTTCTATGGTTTTAATATAAAGTGGGTAACTATGTGAATATAATAAAGGATGAAATGTAACGTCAGTTACTATGGAATTACCCAATATATAGCATATGATGTAATTAATTCAAAAAACAAAATACTGTAGTGGTGGTTTGTAGCACCCATTAAATTTACTGATTAAATCACTTCTTGCAATATGTTCATGTCATGGGTGTATGCAAGGGGGTCGGGAAGGTCGTACGACCCCCCAAAAATTTTCAAAGGTTCACATTTTCCAGACATTTTTTTCTAGGGCCTTTTCACAATGACATAAATTAAAAACCACTGATGAGGTACCAGCAATGAGTCCAAAAACTTTGCCAATTGTGCGACATACTGTAATCTATCTCAATTTCATAAATTTTGAAACTGAGAATGCCATCTGCTTCAAGCAAATTGTATTGATATTTTAATCACATCTTGCTGTTATTTCATTGAGAAAAGGTCCAACAAATTATGATCACGACCCACCCAGAAAAAATCCTCGATACACCCCTGCATATATTAGGAAGTTACTAAAATTTCAATAGGATATTTCATACTTATAGTTAACTTTTTCCTAATAATTATTGTCGATGGAGGGCAACCCAGATACTCAACATGAAATTAAAAATTTCTAATTAAACACACACACAAAAAAAAAAATCATACATCTTAAACAAAATTTTGAAGGAAATGTAACTTCAGAAAACAATAGTGTAGAAAGTGCTATATATTAAAAAGTCTATTGAGTGAAAGTAGATAAACTTGATTTCAAGTAAACAGCTTTAAGTTTTTTGTGAGTACATTGTTTACTGGAATTAACTACAAAATAATGTTAAATAATTGTTTATTAACCATTCCCAGAACTATACATTTAGGACATGATTGACTTATAGCAAGCTATATGTTCAATGATTACTGAGAACAAAAACATGTTTTTTAGTCCAACATACACGAAATGTCATCAAATACACATTTAACAAATACTAATGTTATTTTGGCGGGTTTGCGGTATTCTCTCAGTGCTGGGGAACACTCAAGAGTTCACGCACAGTTGAATCCATCCTTTCATTTTCCCTTTCATAAATTTAAGTCTGCTGCAAATAGAAAAAAACACAAGTGAGCATTATAGGTACATAAAAAGAAAATGACAATAACATAATAACAATCCTAACTTGCATAAAAAACAATAAAAATAAATTAAGTCTATACAAAAATTTAATTTGCAGTAGTACTAGTAATAGACTAGCATTGTTTTAGTTACCATATGAGAATTCCCTGTGTTAAAAACATGATTTACTATACTATACTTCTTTATAAAACATAACTTGTACTTTATAATAAGAGTACTGTACTATGCTACTGCACTGTAATGCATAGCGCCAGTGGGGAAAAGAAACAACCACAGTACAAAGACTACAATCGGACACACTAGCAGTAGTG
>NW_022733230.1:0-749 GCF_011630105.1 Anneissia japonica
TTAAATGAAATGTAATGTACATTTCAACAATGGCTTCTGCCTCGAAAAGACCAAGACAGTGTATTTTCATTGATACGATACTGAGCGTAATAAAAGCCTATGAGAACCACGAGTCCAATTCAGCGATTGGAAAACGTTTTGGACTTTCGAAGTCTACGGTAGCGACCATATGGAAAAACAGAGAGAAAAAAAGTGTCAAAAAATTGCACTAAGTGCTCAACTCGGCGAGATAAGCACTTTTGTGCAAAAAGTGACAATTTTAAAAAGTTAAGTCAAAATAATAATGGAAACTGGTTTGTTTAGACAATCACTTGTAGTTCAAGCATAGTAAACAATTTAGACATGGTGTTGAACTGCAACCTGTATAGAAAGTGAATATAAATAATGGTATTATTATTATATAGATAACATAATATTAGCAATAAATATATAATTGTTGCAGTTTTCACTTAAAGTAATAACTGCTCAATTCCTTGTTAGAATCAATTAGTTGTAAACTAATTCAAAAGTTCATTCATTCGACGGGTGCATGTCGACGGGTGCTGCTAATTTGTATTGTGTCAAACCTCGGATCTAAGTGTGAGTACTTAAAATTGATCTCATCGGGCTTAAGCTTGTTGACATGGATCTGTATAAAGCTGGTCCAGTCAAATTTCTGGCATTTCAAGGACCTTTTCACCTTTAAAATCCCCCTTTTCTGACTGTAAAGCTTCCAGTCTTTGATGTCAGAAGAATGTATACTTGAATTA
>NW_022733231.1:0-708 GCF_011630105.1 Anneissia japonica
ATATGGTATTTTCTTTATAGCCATTTATTCCAATGTCTGGGGTAATAAAGTGATAAGCTCTTAGAAAATACCGCTGACTTTGGTAGCTGTGCGCAGAAAGAGACGTTGTATAGAGTTCATCTATTCTCAGTCCAGTACACAAGACGTACACACTGCCTGCTATGTAATGAAACTTGGTATTTTTTGTCGCTCCCTAGAAAAATTCAGGAGCACTATTGATTGCTCTCCTCGCATAATTTTGAGGAGCGCCGGTGCGATTGTGTGCCTTTTAAATCAAGGCCTGGATCATCTCTCTCAGGGTATAAGTGGGTACCTAATAGGTTCAATCACAATGCGCTGATTATTGCTGCAATTATATGGTATTTTCTTTATAGCCATTTATTCCAATGTCTGGGGTAATAAAGTGATAAGCTCTTAGAGGTTATGGCTACATGTGCTTATGTACCACTATTATGCTACACAAAATGGTCAGACAGACCCAACTTCTTGTTTACTTGCATGTCTAATGCTCAATCCCAACTCTTTGTGTGTTGACTGTAATACCAATGCAAGCACCATTGCTAAATTTATACTGAGAGTAAGGTCATGCTGGTTTGTTGTGAGATGATATGATGACTTTTTCATAATGAAATGATGATTTAATCAATGATGCATCATGTTTAAACTAATAAAATACTCAAATAAGCAGAAGCTGATAGTTCTCAACAA
>NW_022733232.1:0-14396 GCF_011630105.1 Anneissia japonica
AGTTTTTCTAGGCACTAGGAGTATTTCTGGACCCCACCAGACTTTTTTCCCTAGTAGGCCGAGATCGCATCTCGCTGGGCCTCCCTCCACTGATATGCCTAATTTTTAGTGAGACTGTTCACCAGGTTTTTAACCTATAGATTAAATGAAACGTGTTGATGTCTATCGCCGTGTTTCGCTTCCTTAAACAGAAATTATACAGAGTGTTCGTACCGGTGTAAGGTAAAATGGCCCTGGAAACAATGGCCCCTGAAGGAATGGCCTCTGTAAAAATGGCCCCTGAAAAAGTGCCCGCTGTAAAAATGGCCCCAAATGACAGGTAGGTAAAAATGTCCCTAATGATAAAATTCAGAAATAAAAATGTTTTTATTTTCAATTATTTTTTTAAAATCTTCAAACAATTTGAATGCTGTAAAATAGCAAAAAAGTATTCAATAAATCAACATAAATTATACTCATTTTCGAAAAATCTACCAGTAATGTCATTGTCACATAAGTTTATATTAGGCTTACTTTTTGCAGGAATAAAAAGATAATAATAAGTAGTCCACAGATTTTAATAAAGTAATAAATGCATGTTGGCAGCAGAAACTATACTGTGATTGTGTAAGTGACAACTAAACTATAATTTAATTGGTACATTTTTTAAAAGATTTTTATTGGTTGTGAATCTGTACTTCAGCCAAATAAAAGCCTTTGGTTTTTAAAATACCCTATAAACAACATGTCTAGTATTCTAGGTGTTTTTGAGAATTATCTCTCTGGTTTATTTGTGAGTGATTTTTTAGTGAATAAGTACAGAACACCTCCATTATATATTAAAGATTTAGTTTGTTTATTTGGTGATATAATCAGAAACTAGCGTTATACCTTATTTTACGGGAACATTGACTTGTTTATTTTTAGTTTATCAATAATCAGAAAGAAGTTAAAAATGTCTGCAAAATTATTCTATTTATTTATTTATTGAACATATACAGGATAACACACAGGAGGAAGTAACAACCTGTTTTACATATGGTCCTGTTCTGTGGTGTAAATTACAGTATAAAAATTAACAACTGAAAATAAACTTAATTACAAATAGGGCCTATGAATAAAAAATATTCTAAAACACAGAATTCATACGATTTTGTTAAAATACATCGAAAAAGTTAAAATCACTAGGCAATGTAAAAAATGTATATAAAAACCTATTTGCAAAATTAAAATACTAACATTCTGTAGTAGAATATTAAAAAATGAGTCAAATAGTTTCAAGAAATGAAACCATATCATAAACATCATAAATATCATATTAATTCAGATTTTATTAATTATAATTTTTATTTTCATATTTCAATTTGAAATTAAATATTTAGATTCTTATAATATCTGAGGTAGTGTTTCAAATTTTTGCACCAGCATACATAAGCGAAGTGTCTTCGTTATATTTAAATTTACTTTTGGAGGTACAATGTTTAATGAATCGGCATTTCTTGTATAATACCCATTACAAAGCCTAAGAGGTGTAGTGGCGTTAAAGCATTTAAAATTAAAAAATGTATTAATACGTTCAAATCAGCATTGCTGTTTTATGCTACCCTTTTGAAATATTGTTCAATAAATAAATAAATAATCGCGTCGTTTTTCAAAATATTTCCAAGACAAATTGTTTTTCAAATTTCAAATATATACTCCATGTATTGTCTTGTAATGAAAGTTATGCGTGCTGTTTCTTTTTTCTTTTATTATTTATTTTGATATTTTTATTCAAGTATTTTTTAAACATCAGTTTTAATGCAAAATGTTATCATTTTCATTTAAGGCCATTTTTACTGGGTTATTCTTGTGCCATTTTTTCCGGGGCCTTTTTTCCTACAACAGATTAGCTGTTCCTCAATTTAAATACTCCCTCTATTTAGAGACGAATGATCATGGGGTTGGCGGACTCAGCAGGATTTCCCCTTCAATTAAAGACCACTATAAAATAAATAATGATTTTAAAACAATTTTAATTTTTCTGTACAATACATTTTGTTGAACTTACATAAAATATTTTCCAGCGCATCATACGATGTGTATTAAATGTTTTCTGTTTATTGAATAACGGTTTGTGTCGGCGGGTAAAGAGGAATAGGCCTACATCACTTGTCTAGATACCATGAAATGTTATATTAATAAATAACAGCATGCAGTAAATTTACATCCACTTTAAATCCATTTAATGTAACATTTCGTAATTTCGCCCTAAATTTAAAAAAAAAATCTCAATTCCACATTAAGTGCAAATAGAGGTGCCGTCTCCCGTAGAGTCACAGGATGGAGTCAGGAAATCGGCAGGAAGCCTCGTACACTCCTGCGGCAAGCATGCACTAATCTCGTAAAAAACATAAAACTTAAAAGACCAAACTGACATTTTCCGTCAATTAAAGACTAGGCCTATACCCTTAAAATATACACAGTAGTGTTTTATTTTGTTTTTTGTTTTTGTTTTATTTTATTTTATCTTTTTTTTTTCAGTTTTGTTTAGAGACTACAGACATGAGAATAATATGCTCACAAAAGTGTTTTACAAGTGTATAACACTGCTCCCCCATACCGTTTGTGTTGGACGTTGAGGTTTCTATTTTGTAATTTAACTGAATAATCAAAATTTAGAGCTTATTCAATTCTTACCTTATGAGCTTAAAATATTGGATGTTTATAAACTTTATAAATTATATTATATTTCTAAATATAATATGCTTTATGAAAAGATTATTTTCTAAAGATTAATTTATGATCTTGACAGAGCTTTAGTCTAGTATGAATTTACCTATGGTTCCACATGTTTGATGCTCCGTGATTTACTCTTCTAACTGACCGTTAGCCGCTGTCAAACACAAACACAAACGGATAACACTAAAGGTTGTTATCTATTATATTATATAGCATATCAAAAATGAATGAATGAACGAACGAATGTTTAAATGAATGAATGCATGAATGAAGGAATGAACAAATGAATGAATCAATCAATGAAGCAATGAATGAATAAATATATGAATGAATGAATGAATCAATCAATCAATTAATCAACGAATGAACAAATGAACGAACGAACGAATGGATGAATGAATGAATGAACGAATGAACATATGCATAAATGAATGTATAAAGGACGCAAATGACTGACTCAAAATTGCTCCTCTAGTATAACCCTTTTATGGCTTGTTCACAAACCCTGTTTGATCACTCGCAGTTGTTTGTGTGGTAACTGTAAATAACAATAAAATTACATACTGTATCATCATGTCATTAATCATTTGCATAACTATCATAATAGAGCATAATTACATTCGTATGTGAATTACCATACAACATGAAAACATCATATAGTGCTGGATTATTATAACTGTACTATAACATTAACGATTGAACTTGTGAGATATGATAAGACTTACAAAGCTGTGAGCCACGATAACTACTGTATTATAGTGTAGTGAATTCAGCATTATCTTCAGCTAGAGTATGAATAAATACATAAGACGTTCTAATATAAAGTCAAAGATAACAACTATTCTAAGGATACATCAGGGATCATATTCATGTTAGCCAAATGAGGGCGACCCTCAACACATAATATTCAAGACGAACCCCGTTGCCATAGCAACGACAATCCGACGAACGTAGGGTCCCTGGAACATCTACATGCCGCGAACATGCGGTCTTACCATTATTTATCAGTAGAATCAAAATATTAAACTATTTATTCAACTATCAATCAATCTATGATCCCAAAACCACTTTACGTTAATTTCTATACTCCTGGGATCCATCATGAATATAAACTACAAGTTTTATGATACAATATTGTGATCATTATTTCAATAAAAGCAACTGGTTTCCATGATTCATTTGTGAAATGATACAGCGTAGGCCCTATGTCTTACTAGCACTCCATTGCCGAACTAGGGCAAAGTAAATATCTAATTTCTAAGGAAATACACTATGTTATATGAACAAGGTTTATATATCTGTGATCACAATTATTAATTAATAGAACTGGCTTAGGTATGCATAAAAATAACTATTCAAATATGTGAATATGTGCCAGAGGAGCGCGTAAACTACAACGAAAACAGAAATTCCAAGAGAACTATGGAACGCGCAAGAAGCAGCAAGAACTGCGGACAGCATAGAATGAACAAATGAATGAATGAATAAATGAATGAATGAAAGAATGAATGAATGAATGAATAAATGAATGAATGAATGAATGCATTAATTAATTAACGAACGAACCAACGATCGATCGAACAAAAGAACGAATGTATGAACAAACGAACGAACGAACGAACGAATAAATAAATAAATAAAACTATTGAATTGCTCATTAATTACAAAAATTGAAGCCCTGGGCTTCCTTTTTAGAGAACTTTGAATGGACCTCTTTTCGAGGCTACTTTTGCAAAGTTTATAGAGGGACGGGGGGCTTATTTTCAAAATGAAAATTGCAAATTTTGGGAATTATTACGGTATTATAAAACAATTATAGTGCCACTATAACATCAGTCAGCATCATGGAGTGTATTAACCGGCATTAAATCACCTAAATTACTGTATAAAAATAATGTGTTTTTAATTTATTTTGTTTCTTTGAATTTCATGTACAGTGTATGTACTGCACTGTACTATCTCGAAAAAAAAAAGCCCATGCTATGTTGAAAAGAAGCGCATAGGCTTCTTTTCGAGGCTACTTTTGTAATCTAAAGGGAGGGCTTTGATTCGAGATGGGCTTCTTCTCGAGATTAAGCCCATTGGGCTTCTATTCGAGGTTTTACTGTATATTGCCAATACAAAATATTGTAAATTTCCGTCCACATAATCAAATTTCTTTGACAAAATAAACGGTTGCATTACCATATATAGTCATAATGTGTCTATATATGATCATGATCATGATGTGTTCTTCTCATCTAAAATGTGTTACTGCAGGTATTTACTGATATCTCCATCTCATTACGTCATTTATGTATTGTGATGAATGTTATTCATTTTAAATTTTCTGCATATTTTTTTTTTTCATTATCTTCCTTTGTAGGCCTACCCTTTCTTTTGATGTTATCTTTTGTTTAATTCTTTACTTCTCATATTATCATTGATTTCTTTTATATCGTTTCTTTTCGTTTCCTTTCACCTTATTTTTATTTTTCCCTTTTACATTTATCAGTGCGAATCTTTCTATTCTTTATCTTTGAATTATTTTGTTATCTTTCTTTGTTTATTATTTTTCATCTTAACTCTTATTTTCTTTTCTTCTCAGTCTTTATCTTTCTTTTTTTTCCCTTTAATGCTATCTTTTGTTTTCCTTCTCGTTTATTTTTTATTTATCTTTTCATTTCCTTTGTTTTATGTCTTACATTTTCCTTTTTACATCTTATCAGAGCGCATCTTTTCTTTATTTTTATTTTTCTGTTTCTTTTTTCTTCATTGGCAGAAACAACAGTTTGTTGATCCTACCAATCTCAGCTCCACCATGGTTGGAAAAAAAAGCCTCCTCTGCCGAAAAATAGCACAGGCATAGGCCTACTTTACTAAAACGAATGTCCCTCCTTTAAAAGAGTGATAACATTTTGATTGCGACAGTGGGGTAGTGCGAGAGGTCCATGACGAGGCGGCCGATGGCCCGACGAGGGGTCAGATTTCCCCGACGAAAGCAATGTGAGCTTGGTCGAGCTTCCACTAAAACGGTTTCGGAAGTGATCCAGGAGGCGAAGCCCTCAAAAATCTTATCAAATTAGGGGTTTTAATAGCTTATTTTAGAATCTACTAATATGGGGCGAGGGGGCTGTGGCAACATAGTCATAATTATATCGACATCAACACTATCATCGTCATTGCCATCATTATCATTATCATTCCCACCACTACCATCATCATTATCATCGTCATCATCGCCATTGTGGTTGTTGTTTTTCTTTTTCCATATTGCTTTTTTATGCATCACAGTATAGGCTATTGCAATTTTTTAATATGTAAGACTACGTGTTAGCGGGCTTGTTAGTAAATTTGACTGAATGAATAAAGTATACCTGAATGTTATATTAACATCACCATCCCCAACGATATAATCATCATCATTGTCATAATCATCATCATAATATTATCATCAAAATCATCAACATCATCATAACCACCACCATCATTATCATCATCCTCATTATCATCATCATCATTATTATAATAAAAGCACTTTCGAAAAATAATAATGAATTGTTTTTGGTACCTATCCAGGTGGCGCTTTACATATAAACATTACTCAATGGAGTTGAAAGACTACTAAGGAGACATTACAATTAATAATAAAATAATGTGAATACTACATTAAACATTTTGCATCGTTAATTCAATAATGAATAAGAATTTTGGGAAAAAGATGAGAATGTCTCTAAACAACAGCCTTATCCGAAGAATTGAAAAAATGTACTAAGTCTGCAGTGGGTCTTTTATTTTGAACAAATAAACAGCTGTCACAGAGTGGACCTTATGACGTGTTACACTCACTATAGTGCATCAGGGTAATAAATATTCATGAGTTAATGGTTGTTTGTGTTCACTGTGTTAAATCAGTATAATGAATATGCATGAGTTAATGGTTGATTTAGCATTAATCCAGGGTAGTTAAAAGTTACATGAATGTGAATAACTTTTAAGCAAGTGGCAACTTCTGATAAGTGTAGAGAAAGTGGGTGGGGGAATATGTTAATTTGTTTATGTCATCATCAGGAATGAAAAAATTATCCATATTAGCAAGCTTATAAGCACTAGTACCAAAAGTGTTTAACCAATCAAAACATTACCTCTAGTAGGTGACATAGCAGTGATTTAAACAAAAGATCAAAGCATTCTTACTCTAATGATCAAAGATACCTACAAAAACAAAGAAAGCTCCTTTGAAGCTCTGAGCCCATTAAGCAAAGGGTGTAGTCTACGTATAGCGAACGCTTCTTTAAACAATAGGATAGACCAGTTTCGGGAGCTGTCAATAATGTTAGTACTAGAAAATATTAAACCTAATTTATTACTTACATTACAGACGACATTATCATTTTCAAGTATACCCTGTAGTCCTAAAACATATTGGAATGCCTCACAGTTTTTAACATGATCAAATATAACACTATCAGATCGTGAAGAATGTTCTTTAAGTCTAGTTATTAAGCATCTATCTGTCTTACCAATATAATCACTATTGCAACTTAATAGTACCTGATTCAATAAGTTTAGGAACAATAGACTCTTCTAGTTCAGTCATTAAAATATTAGCTAAAACTGGGCCAAGAGGCGAACCTATTGAGACACCATCAGTTTGTTTATAAAATTCATTATTACATGTAAATACAGTTTTAGTACAGCAATCTCTAAGTAGCTTCCTTAACGAATTTTTCTTAAGGTTAGTAGATATCAGTTTCTTATTGTAAACTCTATCAAGAATTATATTAATTACCTTAGTAAGGGGAACATTTGTAAACAGAGATTCAACATCAAAAGATAAAAAACGGTAACCTAAATTATATAAATTGTTTGGTATAGCTTGAATGCGGTCAGCAGCATCAAAAGAATTTTTAAGGACAAAGTCATTAACCGTTAGAGGGCCTAATAAGTTTGATAAGTACTAGCTACTGAATAATAACAAGTACCGGTCGTGTCAATAATAGGTCTTAGGGGTGGAATATTATCAAAATCTTTATGTAATTTAGGTAGTCCATGGGCTCTAGCAGGCATGGTTGATACTGGACGAATTTCTTTGTATTCAGTTTCAGTTAGTTCATTTCTATTAAATAGTGTCCGGAGGTAGGCTTGTAAGGAGTTAAGCTGCGTAGTTAATGAACAGTTAGATAGTTTCTTAAACTTAGTTGAATCAGAGAACAAGTTTGTCATAAATGTGATATAATCAGTTTTCTTCATTATCGCAACACCATTTCCTTTATTTGGTTTAAGAATTACATACTTATTACGTAAGATTTTTAAAGTATTAATACGTTTGGCATCATAATTTAAATTTCGGTTATCAAAGTCAAGAAAGTTACACGTCATAGCACGAATTGAGTTCTTAATTTTCTCACGTTTAATAAATGATTTAGGTAGAGCATCAGCATTATTAAGTTGTTCCCAAATTGATTCAGCATAAACAAACATATCAGAGTCCTTAGGTCGTGTAGCTAATCCATTACGGATACCAAATGTTAAGACAGATTCTTCTTCCTTAGATAATGTTTCGCCAGTTAAGTTAGTAATTATATGGTTAGGATTCTTACACGTTCCATTGATTATTGCATGTTCACGTAGAAGGTTGTTAAATTTACGTCCATGGCGGTAAGATACCTTACGCATTTCCTTATCTACAGTAGTCCTAACATGATGCTTAATTACTAAGGCACGTAACCATGTAGTAGACTTAACGAGAGCTTCGTCAGAGACTGAAACTAGGAATGATAAACTAGGTTAAAATAGTCCTAGATGTTTTTGTCGAAATTGGACGATTTTTTTAGCCTGCTGTTTTCCGGTTGTTTTGTGTTCTGCACCTTAGGTTGCGTTCAGTGGCGCCATATGGATTATGTGAATGGAAGCATCACCACAAAACAGCTTGGTAAAAATAACTCCGTTTTGATTAAAAAAAAAAAAAAGCACAAATAACTCCTTTTTAATTTTTAGTTTCAGCATGTTCAACATCCAGATAGCGAGTTCTGTTTTAAATCGATTTTAAGGAGCGTTTGTTGACAATACCGGGTACAAAAATATTTTTAATAAAGACACATACAATTTTAGTTTCAATGTAGGGCCTACATTATGTTTAATTTGAGCACCCGAACTATGTGCACAAGCATTTCATTACTTAAACAAACAAAACATGAATAGGCATACTGATTAATGTTTAGTGGCGCGCCAGTGAATTAAGTATTAATGTAAATACTGTCTAATGACTCAAGTTTAAACTGCATGACCGTTTATATATTTTTATAAAACTAATTTCATCTAATTTTAAATAGATTTTCTCCTGAATTTGTGACAATTCCTTATCGCCCATATCCTGTGCTAAATGCATGACAAATTTATGATCACACATGTGTTTCTGCAAAATGCGTGTTTGAACCAAAATCACTTTGAAATGCAGGACCGTCCCGCACGATGCGAGACGGTTGGTAACCGTTACCAACCGTTCGGCAGATTAGGTTTTTCGTTTATCATTCATTTAGATTAAAGCCAAGCTACATTCGGCAGATAGGCTTTTAGTTTATCATTCCATCGAGATCATGCCTACATTCGGCAGATTTAACCTTTTCGTTTATCATTCAATTGAGATCATGGCTTATAAGGCCAATGCACACATTAACAAATACATAAATTGCGTTGTGTTTTGTGACGAGTAAAGCGACTCACTATTCACTGATCTCGGACCCCCCCCCCCCACACCACACTGGTTACGGGCCTGCTACATATATACAATAATATTACACTTTATTAAGTTAATTTGAATTATTTTAAAGAGTAGTTAGATTTGCATTATTGAATATAGGTTGTAAAAACATGGCCTACGACTATTAGTATGTCATTACTCAACAACAAATTAATCATATCCAAAAGAAAAAAATCAAGACATTTTTTTATTGGGTGGAGAATAAATTTTTCCGATCATATAAAGGCACGCAGGCTTGTACAAATACAGTATGGCATATTATCTCCACTTACCTATATTATGTACATTTTCCTAATTTAGAAGAAACACCATTGCAAAATTCATTAGAAGATGTTTGGCGACGATGCAGACGGTTCACAATTCAGTAGTTCCTCAATTTGGATGTTATCAGGCAGGTGCACAACCCAAGATCTGAACGAAAATCGCTGCCAATCGAGGATGTAGTGCCCTACCAGGCTAAACCTAAATAATTATTAGTTCAGCGCTCACCCCCTTTCATTGAAAATTTGCCGAGATTGTTTTATTTGAAATTTGCCGTGACACTTATGGGCCACCGTAATAAACAGTACGGTAAAAAAAAAGGATCGAACCCGTCGCGAACTACGACGTAGTCATAAAATAACGGCTGTCCCTCCACAGACTACACGACTGGACTGACAACATGAGCTGTTGTGTGACGTCGACGGCAACTTCCGCGACGAAAGTGAAGCATCTTTTCACAAAGAACGTTTTGCTAGGAAGTTAACCAGTCATTTGTATATAATATATCCACTTTTCATACCCCGGGAGCAATGGATCCTCCCCCACAATATGAACAGGTATTTTGTACATAAATATTAGTTATTAACGAACTCAAATATGAATCTATTGTAGGCATTTTTTTGTTTTCATTTGAATGTTTTGATTCGAAATTGATCAGGTCTAGGCCTAGGCCTATGTAGACTAAAGTAGAAGAGGCCTAGGCCTACCTAGCCTATTCTATAGCCTATCCATCCCTGATCCTCGATGAAATATACGTTTCAGGAAGAGTTGATGGACCGTCCGAGGAATTGTAGGCCTTTGTGGTTGTGAATAAGAAACAAGGGACAGGTACTGTTTGATAAGGCCTAGCCTTTACTCTAGGCTAGGCTTAGTCTAGTCTCTAGAGTAGACTAAAGTAGTCAGGTCATCGGTAGCATTTATTTATTGACATCTGCCAACACAAGTTACTCAAGTTACAAGGACATAGACGATTGTAAAGTGCAACGTTTGTAAATTAAACTTCTGATGTAGCCTAAAGATAGATTAATTCTATCTGGATTTTTATCTTGCATTTTACTCCAGTCTGAAGAAATTATTAGGCCTATTTCTTTTTGGATGTCATTTGTGCAGGTTTGTAGGGAAGATAACCTGAGCTCAGGACAAGTGATGCTGGCGCTTGTGGTCCCTCCAGATGGTACCGGCAAACAAGAAGTTCCCCCAGAAACAGAAGGTAAAATTACACCTTTATGAAACTTTATATTGCATGCTTGGTATTAACAATAATTAATAATGATAAAAATAATTAAATAATTAGTAATAACCTTAAAGAATAATAAATAATTGTTTAGGCCTATTATGAGTTGTATACCGATGGGAAATGTTTGGAATTAAATCATCATCATCATCATCATCATCATCATTACCTTGTTTGTTTGTTTAATTTATTTCTCCACACACATGAACATATGAACATACTTAACAAAAAAGCAAGGAGGTATTAAATAAGCTTATTTAATACCTCCTTGACAAAAGCTAGCCACTACACAATGTATCCATCCCGTTGTATGATCTGTCTGTTGCTGCCTCTCCCCACCATTTGAATTTGATACGTTTTGAGATCATCTCAATCTAAGCCTTGGTCTGCCTCTATTTCATATGCTTTGTTGTGGTCACAACTCTGTTGTTCTTTTGACCCATCGATTATCATGTAATGTTGCTACATGACCTGCTCATCTCCACTTGTAATAGATCTCTAATACCCATTTCACACTGATGCTATTTTGCAAATATTAACAACTTGTAACAAGTTGTAACCAGGTTTGGATGAGTTTGAAAGCAAATCCTTGTAAAACTTTCCGAGATTTCACAGGGGTCCCCTGAGTTATCTCGGAACAAAAACAGACCATCACGAGGCCTGTTTTTTTCCCGAAATCTTCTGAGTAGTTGTTGCGCATGCGTCATGTCCATATTTTGACCTTTTCGCGGGCTGTGTTTTTTTTTTTATTTTTTAGTTCGAACGAATGGCGGCAGCGATGGAAAACGTATCAACATTACTACCATTTGTTAATAGGCCTAGACCTAAAATCAAAAGAAATCTCGCTAAATTTCACATGTCAAACAATCACGAGGCTTCGTAAAATATGCCGACAACGAATTATTATGATGCTTGTCGCACTGATTGCCTCTAACAACAATGGTGAGCTACCGGCCGGCGGCCCGACTGCGCCTAGCTAGCCTAGGCCTATCTTTCTCGCCAGCTCGACTACAGCAAGCGAGCTAGGAGTTGAATTCATTTTACTCTCCGAAGGCTAAGGACCATGGAATAATTATAATCTTGTTAATTCGGTACCAGGCCTAGTTTAGTAGTTGGTATGTAATTCGGACAACCTACAACAAGCCTACTACTAGTCTAGGCCTAGTCATTATTCTTCCGAGTTTTCCCGAGATTTCTCATGGTTTGAAAGTGCATGTGTGAAACAAACCAACAATCTCGGAATATCAAACTTGTTGCAACTTGTTAATAATTGTTAAAATGAATTTATACAATGACAATATTTGAGATTTAAATTATCTTTCGATTTATCTTCAGACACAATAGGGTATGTACAAATTCCTGGTGATGCACCACCACCGTATGATGAGGAAGACAAACGCAGAATGGAGCTTAAAAAAAAGGATGAAGAAATACGCAAGCGACTTGTAGAATTGGGGCTTCTGTCTGTAAGTTGGGACGAATGGGAAGCAAAATATTTTTGGGAAAAAGGTCGGAATGATGTATACTATATCCTTGGGATTTCTCGCCGAGACCCACTAGCTGTCTCAAGTAACATGGTTACTCCTGATTAAAGCTAGACTGTCCAGTTTTATGCAATAAATATGTGTGATTTGCCCATATGCATAGTAATATCACATCAACCCATATAATGTGGCATAATATTTGTATTATCTCGTGGTGTACTGCCCAAGACCACCAGAGGACCCCAATGTAAATAAATCTTCAGTCTTTCATGGGTTTTCCTTGGTGTTTTCAGCAAATAAATTCAACCAAACAATCTAAAGAATCATATGAATGAAGAACATATATTGTTTTGTTATTTGTTATTGGCAAGTAAAACATTCATGGAATTGCATAGGCTAATGACCATCATGCTCTGCGCGTGCCAGGCTGTAGCCGAGGCTTTTTTCATTCCTTGTTTCCCAAACTTATATTTTTAAGGATCGTCAGAGGAGGGCGGAAAAATATGAAAATAGCAATATATTTTCTATTATTTTAGCAAATAGTTTTGCCAAAAGCATCCAGATGGAGGAGAAAATAAAAATAAAATTTTGTTGGTGAATGTAAACAATGGGGTAGTAATAGGATGGTTAAATGCTTAAAATTTATATAATTAGGAAGAAATATACATCTTATTTTTGAGAAATTTCAAGGTAGCAGCAGGCATAATAAAAATTTTAAGAACTTTTATTTTTTTAATGAAATTTCCAATTTTTGTGGTGGTGGGTGCGCTAATTGGCCAAAAATATATATATTTTAAAATATACGAAATCATCATTATTGGTGGATGACGGGTTTGCTAAACAAGGTATATGAAAAGTATCTTGCCTTAGGAATGAAGTACCAGTGTCCTACCCAGACCCCTTGAAGAATTGCACCATCTTGACCCTCGACCCTTAATGTGTGTCAACACTATCAAATTTTCTTGACAAATATCTGTGTCCTTTTTGTTTCATTATATCTATCTATCCCAATTATTTGTCACTGAAACCTTGTTAGTATGGACAAGAACTAAAGCAACATATCATTTGCATACATTATATTTTAATTTTCAGGAGAATGATTTCGGAAGCGACTCTGAGATTCTGCTCGGCAGCGGGTGGGTGTTTTTCTGGGCGGCTATGAGTAAGTATCAACCAATCACAGAAGACGGTGTACATTTGGCCCTTATGGATTGTAGGCCCCTATACAGTATTAATGCTTTCATGTTCATGCAAATCATGATTTCTTTTTCATTTTAACAGTTTTTTTCACTTATGTGGCAGAAAAAGCAGTTGCTTCTATGTGCTTTCAAACCACTTATTCCAAAAGGACAAAAATAGACTAAAGGAATAACATTTGTTAGATAATGTACAATTGATGTTCTTGTAGTGCGCAATGAGTGACATCAACGGATACCGGCGCATTATAATGTCCGTTTATTATTAATAAAATAAACATGTACGAAAGTATAATACATACTCCAAGTATTGAAATACACGCCATCGTGTTGGGATTCAATATTTCAACATTAATTATATCATCATCAGGAATGAAAAAATTATCCATATTAGCAAGCTTATATGCAATAGTACCAAAAGTGTTTAACCAATCAAAACATTACCTCTAGTAGGTGACTTAAACAAAAGATCAAAGCATTCTTACTCAACTGATCAAAGATACCTACAAAAACAAAGAAAGCTCTTTTGAAGCTCTGAGGCCATTGTTAAGCAAAGGGTGTAGTCTACTTATAGCAAACACTTTTTTAAACAATAGGATAGACCAGTTTCGGGAGCTGTCAATAATATTACTACTATAAAATATTAAACCTAATTTATTACTTACATTACAGACGACATTATCATTTTTAAGTATACCCTGTAATCCTAAAACATATTGGAATGCCTCACAGTTTTTAACATGATCAAATATAACACTATCAGATCGTGAAGAATGTTC
>NW_022733232.1:14805-23176 GCF_011630105.1 Anneissia japonica
AGCTTATATGCACTAGTACCAAAAGTGTTTAACCAATGAAAACATTACCTCTAGTAGGTGACATAGCAGTGATTTAAACAAAAGATCAAAGCATTCTTACTCTACTGATAAAAGATGCCTACAAAAACAAAGAAAGCTCCTTTGAAGCTCTGAGGCCATTATTAAGCAAAGGGTGTAGTCTACTTATAGCAAACACTTTTTTAAACAATAGGATAGACCAGTTTCAGGAGCTGTCAATAATATTACTACTATAAAATATTAAACCTAATTTATTACTTACATTACAGACGACATTATCATTTTCAAGTATACCCTGTAATCCTAAAACATATTGGAATGCCTCACAGTTTTGAACATGATCAAATATAACACTATCAGATCGTGAAGAATGTTCTTTAAGTCTAGTTATTAAGCACCTATCTGTCTTTATACCAATATAATCACTATTACAGCCTGGGCATTTAAAATGATAGACAACAGAACTTCTGTACTCCTTAGGGGTTTGATCTTTAGTAGATATAAAATGAGAAACATTTTTATACTGCCATAAAGTTATTAATTTTACTTCTTTATGTGTTTCTTTACCTTATTTAAACATCTACGTAAACATGTACAGTATTCACATTTGCATGACAATAATATAATCTTTATATTAAGCTTTTCGTCTTTGGCATTCCATGAACATTCTCCACTGGCAATTTTGTTAATACTGTATGAATTATTAAATAGACCTGACATTTGTTTTCTCATTTCCAGTATCTATCGCCTTCAGTTGGATAGGGTTCCTAGTAGCATATTGTCTGAGTTCTTCGGTAGCCGCACGTTGTGGTGCTCTCTGTGGCTTCGGTATTTCCATGGTCAAGTGGACAATAGTGGCATTGGTAGGTCAAATGTCAATTGTGCAAAAATAGATTACTGTAATGGTAATGAGCTTTGTAAACAGAAACCAAAACTATATCCTTCACATTGAATTGAACATTTTTCTGTTAATCTCTATCTAAACCATCACATTTTCTTTGACAAAAAACTGTTACATGTCCACATGGTGAATATCTCAATATGATTTCACCATCGATGCATCTCATTTTGTTTTCGTTTATTTAAATTATATTAAATGTAATACTGTTGTGGGAAACGACAGCATGTCACAATGTATAATGTATAATAAATAATGCAGAGAACTGTATAATGAGAATTATCTGAAAAGAGAAGGTGTATTATAGGAGTACTGTTTTTTTTTTGTAGTATTCGGACTGCTGCAGAGCCTACCTTGCAAGTACAATGTGTTTGTCGATGGCGCTTATATTTTGTGGTAAGTAATATGATGCACAGGGAATCCAGTAGCGTATCTAGGAGGGTGCACACGCCCCTCCAAAAATGACTCGTTCCCCCCCCCCCCAAAAAAAATCATGGTCAAGTAGTTAAAAATCACCCAAAATCACCTTATTTTGCGAATTAGCGCCCCTCAACTGATCATTAAGGTCCCCCCACTTCACCTTTGCGCTCCCTATCAGCACCCCCATTTCAAGACTTCTAGATACGCCAGTAAGGGAATCCTTTTTTAGTAAAGAAAAAGCCGCTTTCTTGTCTGTAAAGGGAAGATAGTATAATGATTTAAAACTATCTATTTTAAAAAAATTATTAAATTAAATAAATATTTTTTATTAGTTTGCCAATTTACAAAATTTTTTTTTTTTTTTTTTTGGCAGGTATTATAATTGCTATAAGAGGTGCAGTAATGTATTTGCGTGCTCGGAAAGAATATGAAAGAAGCGGGTACCCAGCTATCAAATTCTGGTACCTCTATTAATTAGACTCTTTTCCCAGGCCCTGTCCTGATTATCAAAACATGGGACATTCCTAAATATGGTCATGATGAAATCTCATGACTATATATGGGCATACAACAGTGTTTTTGAAAATTTTGATGATCGGGACAGAGCATAAACCAATATTTAGAAAATTTTGTAAAAGCTTTTTAATTATTTAGGCCATTGATAAAACAACATGGCAGTTGAGGTTTGCAAAACTCACATGCAGATTAAATTATTGATATGATGATCACAAGAAGTACTGTATATGAATAAAGCAGACATAATTATTATTTTGTTGTGCTAATACTAATAGCTGCATGTTAATGTCAAACAGTTTTGTGAAAGAATGCTCCCCCCCCCTTATAAAAAACTTCCCATTTTAGAGTTCTTTGTGGCTATAATTTTTTCTTATTATTTTTAAGTGTAAGAAAATGTATTTCATATAAAAATATTTCATATGTTTCTATACAAAAAAGGGGCATGGTGCAACACCACAAAACATATTAAAAGATAATTATGTAATGAGTAATGTTTATTCTATTATGTAGACAGTCACATTGTGCTTAATGTAAAATTATAACCCATTTTGGGTGTTTTAATAAATATATTTAGAAGTCCATGTTTCTTTAAAATGTAAATATTTTTGGTGATGGCTTTCTCCATTTCTGTCACTATATTTACTGTTGCTTTCACTTACCTATAGAAGATTAAGTCTTATTGGTTAATCAATAGCAAGGTTATCGCAGATGGTTTAATAATGGTCACCTTTATAAAACTGTTAGCCGAAAAATATTCCTTGACAATCATGTTTGGATTTTATCGTAAATGTATGTAATCATTATAATTTTAAAGGTTGTTTCAAGCACACAACACTTAGCCTGGTGCAAAAATATGCAGCAGAAACTGATATTGAAAGCTATAAGATTATGACACGATCAGTGACGGATCCAGGGGGTTCAAACGAACCCCCCCTCCCCCGTGTGAAGAAATGTAACAAAATACAACTGGGTCCTGGCTTACAAAAGGCAAGCTAACCTACGTAGGCGCAGGTTGGAAGATCAGACAATTACTAGGCTTAGCCCATCTAGTTTTCTATTAAATAAATAATAATTTATGTACGAAAGTTTGTTCTTCAGGCCTATCGGTTCATCGATTCAGAAAGACTACACACCCAACTACTCAATGTTGTTGGAATATAATAATATTGCCTGTCCTTGATTTTTTTTTTCCCTCTATGATAGGCCTAAAGAATGAGATAAATTTACCTGACCTTTTCTCAAGAGGGGGGAAAACTTCAATTTTTGAAGAACTTAAAAGGTCATTAAAAGACTCCACAGAAGTCGGGAAAGCTCATTTCCGGCCATCTAGGAATCAAAATTTCTCCAGGAGAGGACCCCAGTACCTCCATTTCATTTTGGGGTTTTTTGGAAAACATTTTGAACCCCTCTCTTTTAAATCCTGGATCTGCCCCTGACGATACAGTGAAGATCTACAAAATTAAAATAGATTGATACAAAAAAAAGTGCGACCGGCGGATGGAAGCAACATGAATGTCCAGAATAAACTTTTGGGCTATACAGTGTACAGTGTAATGCTGCAGGCATTTCATTCAGAAAATTTTCATTGTCAGAGGCACAACCATTTTTTCCCCAGGCCTGGATATGCCTACTTCTGGGGATGTGGTGGAATGCATAGAGTGCAGGGCTAAAAAACTGGCCATTGAAACACCACAGTATTTTAGGCTTTCTTGTCACAAAGAAAACACATAGCTTTATATTCTTATATACTTATATATAATGTACACTTATATATAAGTATATATACACACACATAAACATATATATATATACATATGTATATATATATACGTATATGTATATACTGTATATATATATGTGTATATATATAAATATATATAAGTGTATATATATAAATATATATGTGTATATATATATAAATATATATATAAGTATATGTATATATATACGCATATATAAATATATATACACGTATAAATACTTCTAAAAGTCGTGTATCATGCATAGGAACGTTGACGCCTGCAAGGCTCTGGTTGAGATTTGTGTACTTTGTTCATGCACACACAAAGATATTTTGTTTTTCGTAATTATAAATACATAGATATTAATACATTTTATGGCAATGGGGTGGGGATACATGTGTCTAGGGTGTTGTATGGCCATAAGGGTTAATGTACATACAGATGCCTTGTTCTTCAGACTTTACCCATGCTAGCAATTGTATTGGTAGTTAAGGGTGGTTGGTAGTAGTCAAAGATCCTATAATAACAAGATAGCATTCTCCGTGATTTCTGCTTGCAAATTATTTGTGTAAGGTGCCCTCTAGCAATTACAATTACTTTTCAACTTTGACATCTATGATCTTGGTGAAAATCTTTGCGCAACAACCATGGTAAGAAATAGGACGCCCTCTCTCTATTGCAATTACTTTCTGTGTGAATGGGCGATTCTATAGTTTTTTTTCCTATTTTTTATTTTTTTTAATTTCACGTAAAACCGCGGAGAGTGCTATTGTCTTGTTATAAGATCTTTGGTAGTAGTGTTGTAAACACATAGAAAATTTGCTTTTGATTTTGTATTTATGCAAATTTATTAAAATCTATAAAATACAACATTATTGGTTGCATGCTTGTACTGTAAAATACATTAAAGTATATTTTGAAATGCTCATGGAATGGCTGTTATTTAACCATTGTTTTATTGCAGTGTGTCAAATTGTCATATACACACCAAGAGTCAAAATTATATGAAATAAGTTTGTAATTATAAAGGCAACAAATAATCCTGATGGCACAGTTAAAATATCTTTCGTCAGGCCATCCATAGTAAAACCTAAAACACAAAGACTTCCCCAAAACCAGTTTAGATGGCATATCTAAAAATAGGCTCCTGATACTGCAGAAACTAGGTAAAAATTAATCTGACAAGGTGCTATCAGCCATTGGTCATCTATCAACACACTGTACTTGGCATGCGTGTCAAATGAATGCACATTCCATTTTACACAAAAACGTCACTACCACATCTGAATACAGTACATCCAATGCTCCATAAAAAAACAATTTCATCACATCAGGCCTACACTTAGGCCCAACACTTATTACTCAGGGCATACATACACTGTAGGACCATTGTCGCATTAGGGTTGCATCAAGGCCTAAGAGTTAGTCCCACTCGACCTCAGTGGCGGCGCCAACAGATGGCGAGAAATGGTAGTCTCAGTCTTGGAGAGTGCAATTTCCCCTTAAAAAAAAAAAAAAAAAAAAAAATCTCGTTTGGGCATACGGCCCTCGGATGACATGCAGCTCACTTGGACAGCTTAGCCCCTCTCAGAAAATATACGGCTTTGCCTACATCTAGGCCCAACAATTTATCATACATCCTACTCTACTCTACTCTGGGCACAATATATCACTTCTGCAGTGCCACTTTCCTTCACTGGTGGTGTTAAAAGCAACCAAACCAAAATAAAAGTAGGTTCAGCTGCAGTAAAACACATTGAAAGTGGTGGTTTGCATGTACAGTATTGTAAGCAATACTCCTGTTTTCACGTTTTAAAAATTTAATATTTCACTTGTACAAAATAACAGACATGCCAGGTTTAAGAAATTGACAGACAAAAGATTTCAGAAAATGTATTAATCGCACTAATACACAGATTTTGTTTTGCAATGTATGCATAAGCTCTTTGGTCTGTCAAGCAAGTCTTAAAATACAAGCATCATGCCAAGACCTTGTGGGTCTGAACCAGTGTTAGCGTGACATCTCGAATCTGGTCAATCACATTTGGTGTTATTGAAATTACGCTAGCTTGGCGATGCCTTCATTTTCTTTGTTGGGGGCTCACTACTATCATCAGCTGCTGTGGCTGGCGGAACGCTAAAATCTGCAATCTGAAGAGAAATTAAAAGCTATTATTTTTTTGTTTTAATCTTGTCACTGAAATTTAGCGGCCTATCCTAGGTTACTATCCTTAAAAATGTTTATCTCAGCCCCAACACTAGTGAGGCTGAGGTTGTTGGTTAGGAGTCCCTGGAACTCTTGTTAGAATATCTTTGGCAGTAGACAATCACCATCATCACCACCATCAACACTACAACTAACACCATCACCATTATTATCATCACCACCATTATCATCATCTCTTTACGTACCTGAGGTTTCACCAAACGTAGCATTAATCTTTGATGCTGGACATCCGTATCATTGATGCTCAGCTGAACTGTTACAGGATCAAACATATGCAGACAGATGTCACCAGCACTCTGAGTTTGATCCTGAAACCATCATAAAAGTTATTTTAACACAAACAAATACTGACAATGCGCTATTAATATTGTGTATGAACATTAAATGGGAGTTTTCTGAAGCATAAATAAAACAGAGGAGATGGTGAAAGGAGTAAATAAATACAAACATAAAATAAACTTTACATTTTTCATAGTAACAAAACGACGACTAATACTATGTGATAAATAAAACCCTGAAAGTGTTGTTTGTCCGTGTCTGAAGTCTGACAACAAAAATGTTTGATAATACATTGCTTGAGGAAGCACAGCATATTCTTAATAGAATAATACAGGAATTGTTTGATCATGTTTGAAACATGCATATTGTATACTATCAGACAAAAGTCTGACATAATTTGAGAGTGTTTACTCAGCATTACCTCTTCATTGAAAGTAAACAAACTTGCAGCAGATTTGTCTTCTGGTTTCAAAAATAGAGTTCCTTCTAAGCCGTACTTTGGGATGAAAATCTGCAGAGCATTTTTCCGGACAAACATCACATAACCTTCTTCATCCTCTCTCTTGTTCTTGAAGAATATCTTGAAGAGCAAAATTCAAAAAGTCAATAAAAATGACATATCCAATTTAAGCCGTTTTAATCTGCAGAAGCAGATTGCTATGTAACAGTCTAAAGCTACTCTCTACACTATCAAATTTTATTTGATAAGAGAATTGTTGTATGCCCATATATAATCATGACATGCTTCTTTTTGTCTTGATGTGATGTCATCATGACCATAATAAGGCATGTCCCATTCTTAAGTTGCTGTAGTCTTAGCTCTTGTGTTTCTTACCTGTGTATGGAGGCCAACTGACGACCTACCAGCATACTGTGCCATGCGGTGCCGATAGTTGAGGTTGTTGCAGATGGCCTGTATCTTATCCTTCTGGAGGAGGTCCGGATACGACCTGTCAGCTTTGATGCAGACGGCAAGCATACGGTGAACCATTAAGTCAGAGTATCTAACAAAGATTTTAAATATGACATTAATTAACACATTAATTTTGAATACAGGTCTCCGTTCAATTAAAGTCCACTTCCGGAACTGGTTTTTTTTTATTGTCTTTGGTCTCTAATTAGAATAATAAATATTTGTTAGTTTGGGACCAAGTGGTCTTTAATTAGAGGGCGGCCTGTATACAAATAAGATAAAATAAAAGCAACTTTATTGTCAAATACTTATATTCATAAAATATGAAATGCCGCTAACAAGGTGCTATCATCATCAACAATAATTAAGAAACTATGCACAAGAAGGCCAATCAAAACCACTTACTATGACAGAGAAAATAATAATATTCTGTTGCTTGGCCCAGTCGAAAGTAACAAGCCTAACCTGTAACCATTTCACGGCGGTTTCATACGCACTATATTGGGACAATAAGTGTTTTCAACGCGCCTTTCATATATTTACGCACCGCAAGCCTCGAACGAACACACTCATGTCGCGATTGGGATCGTGCGAGCCTAGCGGAACTGCATTTTTTGTACATAGTAGAATTGTGCTAAAAATAATATATGAGTATAATATATCCCCCCATTCGTGTTCTGTTTGTCTAATTATTATATCAGCTACTAAACAAAATTTGTGCAATGCATGAATTTATAAAAAAATCATGAATTTTAACGAGAAAAGTAAGGCCGGTCTACAGTAAAAATGTAAACAAACAACGCCCTAACTCCGTAAATGTTAATATCGCTAAACATAGTCGTAATTATCGTCGTTTTACAAAATTGTGCACATTTTCTGGATGTTATTGTTGGTCGCCAATGAACAATCAGTGTCTGTTCTTGTATTCTGTGTAATATTGGTCTGACAACTTCTTCCGATTTTTAAAAAATTTCGATTGAAAACAGCAAATATTTTGGCTTTACTAGGCGTTCTTGACAACTCCACGGGCTCATACGCGCAATTTTACACGTTGTTTATACATGCGCTAGGCCTAGATTGAGGCCTAGATTTTATTGGGGTTTTGGATAGGCTTTGCTGCATTAATGTTTTTAAATGTTAAAATTATAATTGTATAATATATATATATATATATTATTTTTATTCAGCTAATATATGATAAATACAGGCTTGCACTGAATAACATTTTATATTTTGATGGCAATAATTAGGATGGCTCTAAAATAAAGAAAATTTAAAATATAAATAAATGTAAACAATGATCCAATATTCATCTGTGAAAATAGCCAGTATCATTTACAATCATCATTCTTCTTACA
>NW_022733232.1:23449-39727 GCF_011630105.1 Anneissia japonica
TCACACGTAAAATCAGGAGCCATGACATCGTACCTATGTTATACTACGGAACTGTTTAGCATGTCTTCTTCGATAATATCATGAATATTCATTATTTTTTTAATTTTAAAGCTGTTGGTTGGTCATTTAAAAACCCATTTATGGAGAATAATTAAAATATCGCTTCTGCGTTAGCGCCCCCAACTACGAGAATATCTAAAATGTATAATAGTGACCAACAGAGGGCTCACTACTTATTGTTTATATTGAAACCGCCGTGATTTGCTTGCATATTTAAATGAGATAACAAGGTTGTGATATTGGTCAATAGAACCAGGAGACATCCCTAACTTCAAAAAATTGTACTCGTATGCATTAATTTTCAGATGAAAGAGTAAAAATTATTCACCAATAATTAAAAGAATTGAATGTTATTTCATTTTCCAATGATTATGATATTTACCTTCTAATTGGTGATGTAAAATGCGTGTAAATCGGCGCTGCCAGACCAAAATGGTGGTAATCAGATTCAGGAACAGTACCGCTACTGAAATACAACGCCTGCGTCATACACCGCGTAGTCATCATGCGAAGCAACGTATTGAAGTAAGGCCGGTCTGGCTTGACAGCCGCATCTAACGAGTCTGAAAGCGCCTTGCCGCTGTCAATCACAATGGTAAAACCCTGGATGAAAAGTAATGACAGATAATTATGTCAACCTCGTAAAAACAGAAAGTCTGAAGTTGAATGATGAATTAATTTATCCATTTGTTCAAATTCATAATGCTTTCTTTCTTCTAGATGGCTGCATACAAAGTTCCAGTTTTGAAACTAACTTATATTGGAGGGGTTTAGTGCAGCAGTTTTGTTTCTCAACCGAGGTCAGAGGTTCAATCCCTTGCTTGAATTTTGCTTGAGCAATAACTTACAATTGTCTCTCTCCATCCAGGAGAGCACAAGTGGGTACCTGGTAGGTTCACGCACAAAATGCGCTGATTATAGCTGCAGCATTATGGATTCTCCCCAGGGAGCTGAGTATGTGGTTCATATGTGCTTGATCCAATAATAATATGAAGTGCTTAGAGGCCTTTCAGACATTGAAGCACTATAGTCTAACATATTAAAACCTTGAATAGAAGCCCAAAGGGCTTAATCTGGAGAAGAGGCTCATCTCGAATTGAAGTATCCTCTTTAGTTTGCAAAATTAGCTTCGAAAAGAAGCCCATCTCGTAAGAGCAACAAAATAAATTAAAAACATGCTTGGTTAGTTTAGGTATTTAATGCCAGTTAATACACTCCATGATGATACAAACATTACAGTGGCCCTATTTACTGTTAATAGCAGTAGTAATTCTCAAAATTTACAGCATTCATTTTGAAATGAATCCCCCCTCCCCCTCTTTACCTTGCGAAAGTAGCCTCGAAAAGAAGCCCATCTTGAAAAAAAGCCAGTCAAAACCCAGGTTTTACAGTATATAATTAGGAAATGTAAAAATGAATAAACATATTAATTAAAAACTGTCTACTCAATAGATAATGTAGTTCCAAAATTTATAATATACGAATCAACTTTAATACTTTAATATGGTAAGCTCTACTAGTGTGTTATGAGAAACATTAACAAAGTTTGTGTTAATGAAAAACTCAAATAGTTTAAGTGCCACCTTTCCTTTAGCATTCCACAGCAAAGTTAGCCCTTTTAGACTATTTGAAAACCTACCCTCTTGGAAATGGAATATTCTACTACAAATATTAAGACAAATTTACCATAGACTTGGCTGCTTTGATAATCGTGTCAAAGTTTGAAGGTGGAGGAATGGGATGTCGACGCAAGAGAGCACACTCCGAGAAACTCTGCAAGATTCGCTTCGCAACCGAGATGTTCGCAAGCAACATGAACTCCTCGACCATGGAATTGGTGTCTCTACGATATAAAGCGATAAAATATGATCATTCATTTTATGTTCATTTATATATTTCATTAATTTTCATAATACAGTATTGATATCTTTTTCACAAATCTGGCTGTATCCAATGGGCCGGGCTTAGAGGAATAGCCCATTATTTGTTTCATCGATGTCGAATTATGAAACGTGTAGGCTGCCGGCACTGAAAAATCTGATGATTAGTGCCTTAAATTTATTACAAAAATGTAAATACAATAATGTTATATTGATTATTATTGTATATTTTTGGATAATATTCATCTGCTCCAAGTTTCTTTTCTATTCTTCCTTCTTTCTTTTCTTATTACTTTATTGATTTAATACTGAAAATTAATAAACATATAGCTGGGCTAAAGGTACTAGAACTTAGGCCTACAACTTATATAAACATTGTGTGCATTGGATACTCAATTGAACACAATCCAATCTTCCTATATTCAAAGCCGAAGTTAGCTGGTCTTGTGCCAATCAAGGCCATTTTAGGTAGGCTTTCTTCATAAAGGCTTCTACGAATGAATGACTTGTTGAGGAGCAGGAAATCAAGTTATCAGTTCCCAGTACTGCCTGATTATAAATCGACAAGAAATCTACCGATAGCTGATATCTGATCATGGTCTCATCAAACATATTTAAGGATGGCAGACATTCATTTGTGTATGCTAGGCCAATTGACAAGTGCTTGAGCCACAGCTCAGTGTTGGCCAATCCTAGAAGGTGAATGCACCATAACCGTTGTTATTTTGTTTCTTTGGTAGCTGGTGTTGGCTTTTGAATAACTGCGAAATATAAAACCAAAATATACGTACCGCATCTGCTTAGCTTGCACGTCAATGGGGTCATGCGTCTCTGAATCGATGTTAAAACGAATCTCAGCCGAAGCTAATGTCAAAGCTCTGATAAGAAACAAAGGCAGTCATAGCAGGTTTAATATACCGTACACATATAAAAAAATGTTACTAAGGTTGTGAGGCAATATAGCTATTGAGAAATTTTACTAATTACTCCCAAACTTTTAAATGCACTTTACTGTACCTATCTATTGATGGTCTGTATTGTCCTTCTTTAAATTGCTTATACATCAACGCAATATTATAATAACATACTTACCCCCTCCCTCCAGTCAAACCGAAAAATAAACAAGAGGGAGATTTTAGATAAAGAGAGGAAAGAGGAAAAAAGGAGCACACCCATGAGTTCAGTAGCGATCCAGCAGTGGGCAAAAGGAGAGCTTGATTATTTACCACTTCTTTACACCAAACATGGTGGGCTGAGGTGGGCGTGGTGGCATGAACTTCATTTTGTGTCCTCCCCCCACCTCAAGAATCCTCTGGATCCACTCCTGACCCACCCACAACTGACTACTACCTAGAATTTGTAAGTAATTTAATTGATAGCATTTTTAAATGTATGTGCACTTTTGACTAAATCTCATTTTAATCATTTATTTCAAAATCAATTCAACATACAATTAAAGAAAATAAACATTACGTATTATAACATACAGTCGAAATACTTAAGTTATGTCAATTAAGTTAAACAAATCAAATATCAGAGTATGTATCATTGAAAATGAAAAAGGGATAAGCAAAATAGGCAAATGAACAACAAATGCCTTAACTCATGCTCTCCTTAATAAAAAAAATAAAAGAAAGATAATAAAAAAAAAAAAATATATATATACAGTATATATATATATATGAAATAAAATTTGAAGTAGTTGCATGATTAATTAAAGTTACTGTAGAAATAAATAATTACATTATTGTTCCATTATTAGAGTACTATTGTTATTATTGCAATGAAGTAAGTGTCTACTATTTTAGCACAATATATTCATTTCATATTTTGTCTTCTTTTTTCCCTTCTTTGTTCTATCTGTTTCTTTTTCCATATTTGTAATAATTGTTTATATTTACAACCCTAACCCTAATTTAAACACAGCTGTTACTAAAATTTGATAAATAGTTTATAATTCTATCAAATGAATTTTAAATTAGAATAAAAATAGCTGTTTTTAAAGTCTAACAAAAATATTTAACATACTACAAAACGAATATTAGTTAGTGTATTTTTTTTATTAACGTAGCTTTGTCAAGATGTAAAAAAAAGCTCTTATTAAAATCTGATGAACAATATTCATAATTCTACAAAATGATTATAGTAATACATTTATATTTATGTACAGTACTGTCACTGAATGTCAAAATATAAACAGCTGTTGTCACTTGTAAATAATTGATACTTTGGTACAGAACAAAAGTAACTCTGGATTAAATTAATATTTATATTGTTAATAATTAGTCTATATCACTATTGAGAAGCTTAATGTCCCAACAAAGAACGAGGTAAATAGAGCAAAGCAGAGGTGTATCTATGGCGGTGCACAACCCCCCCACCCTCTCTCAAAAATCGTCCCCCTCCCACCCATTGCAAATTTTTGAAGCAAAATATAGCATGCTTAAGTAGTTAGAAATCAACTTATATTGCCAGTGAGTGCCCCCTCCCCCACTTAATCACTGAGTCCTCACCATTGCACCACCATCAGCCCCGTTTTCCCCTCCATCGAAAGAAATAAAACACTGAAGCAGTGTTTTATCAGACAATTTGTAACCCCTCCATTGCAAGACTACAACATACACCACTGAAGCAAAATGCTTTACCAGACATTCTACAACATGTAATGAATAAAACCTATCAACATTCAATGTGAGAACATAAACTGCCTACTTATATGGGCTTAGAGAGACAATCCTATACATAACATACCTGTACTAAAATACTACAAAGTAAATGATGGCTTTTACAACTTATTACAGTAATCTAGTAAGGAATGATGATTGTAATATAGTGTATAAATGATGATGGCAATAATGATGATAATAGTAATAATAACAATAATAATAATAATAATAATAATAATGGCTGTGATAGTAATAACAACAACAATATAATATAATCTCAAAACTATATTTTAGGTATACTGTGAATGCATTCCTTTTAAAATGTTTTTTACCTAATATCATGAATTGTTTATTTTTATATTTCTCGATTGTTTTGATTGTATTTTTACCTTGCTGTTGTGTTTGAAATAAAAAATAAATGAATGAATGAAATAAATGAATGAATGCCTTACCCTAAAAAAAAACAAGCAATATTCACAGCAAGCAATCAAGATTTTGACGTCAAAATTTATTAGCCCGAAACACAAACCACTGTGCAAACCAGTTTCATATATAGTATATTGCAATGTTTTTATTTATCTAGCCAATGATAATTACTGCATCTTACCCATTGCTCATCCTCCCTCTTTTCAGTATCTTAGCCAACTTGTTCAGGTTACGCAGACTTAACGTTAGTGCATCGGACTGCGACTTATCATCTATCTTCAACTGTGCTTGCTCGTATGTATACGCACTCTGAAAAATAATAAATATTCAGGACTTTTTTAATGTCACCAGCAATACAATCTTCACCACCAGCACAAGCAACACCACAATCATAACATCCGCAACCATTATCTTTTTCAACCTCCAATATCCAATATCAACTGTGCAAATCGCTTGTGTCCTTGGGCAAAACATTTTATCTACGGTTGCCTCTCTTCACCCAGGAGTACAAGTGGGTACCTGGTAGGTTCGAACACAACTGCACTGATTACTAGCTGCAATATTATGGAATAATAATATAATTTAATAATTCAATTTGGTGTTGAGTATGTGTTCTATATGTGTTTGATCCAATGACCGGGGTAGTAATGTGAAGCGCTTAGAGGCTTTGTGCATGAAGCGCTATATAAGAACGACATATTATTATTATTATTACCACGTCCACCACCACTACTATGATCATCACTGCCCTACAACAATTAACATCACCATCATCATCAGAAGTATGGTAACCATGGAATTCCCCCCCACCATTATCATCAATACCATCACCATTGTCAGGATTACCACTACCACATTTCGACCACCACCATTATCATCAATACCACCGCCTCGTCAATAACTACTACAACCACAATAATCATCGGCATCAGTTATCATTGTGTTAACAACAACCGGTACCTAAAACCACTACCAACACCATCATCACTATTTTATTTATTTTATTTTATTCCTTTCAGTACAGTGCAACAAACAAAACAAAATCAACAAAGAAAGGGGAGGACTGAGGAGTATCAAAAGTGGTACAAAAACTACTATCACCAGATGTGGTATGCCCCTCCAACTCCAATTTCAACATTAAAACACAAATTAAATAAAAATGAAATTTGCCAATATAACAATGAAAGGTCAAGATTAAATATTAATACAAAATAGATTTATCAAATATTTCTTCTAGGCACTAGAATGTCAACGTCATCTGCCACGGCACCTATAAACACCATTACTAGGACATTTAACACAACTACCTTTACCATCATCATTGCTACCAGCATCACTACCACCACCACCACCATCACTAGAATGTCAACATCTACCACGGCACCTATGAACACCATTACCAGCACATTTAACACTACTACCTTTACCATCATCATTGCTACCGGCATCACTACCACCACCACCACTAGAATGTCAACATCTACCACGGCACCTATAAACACCATTACCAGCACATTTAACACAACTACCTTTACCATCATCATTGCTACCAGCATCACCATCACCACCACCATCATTTTCAAAATAAAAAATTAACCCTTACCCTTGAGCAGATGACACTTTTACAAAACCTTGTTGAAACCACTTCAGCATCCTCTGTCATCTCCCAGATACAGGAGAATGCAAAGCGCTCCTCTTTCTCACGTAAAGAACACAGATTTGAACTCAGCAGATCAGGAACCATATCAATCCTCTGGGAATACAACGGTAAACATCCTCAATTAGGAAAAATATTTTCGAAAAGGGTATCACATTATGACCAAATATCTTAAAACATGATAGTGTTCACCGTGATTTCTAGATGCAAATTCTGTAATAATGCAGTGTAGGACACCCTCTTGCAATTACAATTACTTTTGAACTTTGACACCTATGATCTACGTGGAAATTCTGGAACAACCACCATGTCGAATAGACCATTATAATGCAAAAGGTTTGTGACGGCAGCATATATGCAGGGTTAACATACATTAGAATAATACATTATGACATAAGTATACAGAGGGCAGCATACAGTATATCATAAGTTCTCGTAAGATCCATACCTTGTCTACAAGATAGACTGTTGTTCCCCTATTTGCAGCTTCGTCGTCCAAGGCATTCCCTGGCTTGATGAAATGACTCACATCAGCAATATGGACACCGACCTAAAAATAAAAAAAAATATTCTTCAAGAAATAAATTATTAAAATATACAGCAAACTCATTTGTTTGTAGGAATTGAAGACTTAAACACTAGAAGTTTGTCTACACTATCAAAGTTTATGTGATATGCCCATATTTGGGTATATGACATCATCATGCACATATAATGTGCACATCACATTTATTTGTCATGAAATTTGATAGTGAGGACAGAGCCTTAGGCTTAATAAAAATGACAACTTATGCAGGTTTTTATGGTTGTCAACTTGGGTTTATTAGGGTGAGAGAAGCAGTCATTTGATGGTTATAGGATGTTTTGCTTAGCTCCAATCCTGTTCTAGAACTAATGATAGAGGGCATCACCTCTGTGACAGTCCTCTAAACATCTGCCTGACCGGCCCACTAGCCCGATGAAGTAATGATGATAAAAGCTTAAGTAAAGCAAAACGTAAAGTACAAAAAACATAAAGGTCTGTACACACTCAAATTTCATGAGACAAATACTTGTGATATGAATATATTTGGGTGTAATGTGAAATCATCAGGCAGAATTGTCACATAATATGTGATAGTGTGAATAAAGCTTTAGAAAATATTTGCTTCTAACCTCCAACAGACCATTATCCAACTTCCTACAGTGCAACGCATCATCAATATCCGTGCAACCGGGTGGATCCACGCTGCATATATCAAGATGCCGCAGATCCTCACGACTTTCATAATCCTGCAAAGAACAGGAGGTCAATAAGCTCATGAATATTCAAAACTCATAAATAAAACATTTAATCTCAATTATAAACAATCATGTGTAAAAACACTTTACTGGGCATGCAAATTATTCAGCTACTTTGAAAACAATATACTCAGTTGCTAGTGCAGACTACTTTAGTCTAATGTGTTTCTAGGGAAACAGTAATTGCGGAGCTCTAAAGCCAGACAAGCACTGTCAAAATTTTGTCTATCAGACACATCTGACAATATTTGACATGAATTCTTAATATGTTTGATCCAAGTTAATCTGAGACGATTAAAATCTTACCAAACTCAATGTATGTCGAGTCTGACAAATAAACCAAAATTACATTGTATTGTATATGCTTATCCTTAAGTGAATACTTAATCAGCTGTAAAGTGGAATATATGAATTTACAACTAAGTGATGTATATACAGAATGTTGTATGCAATCACATTTAACAAATTTTTCAGGCAGATTTCTTGTGTAAACACAAAGCATAGTTTACCTCTTGTGTGATGGTCCATGGAAGTTTGGGTAAAAAGCTTAAAACGTTTGAGGAGAACACTTCATGTGGAATGTCATGTTCCAGTAGAAGTACTTCGTTCTCAGTCTCGCGGTCTCCAATCTCTCCGAGCTTTTTCACAAAATGACCCTAAATGAACATTAAAATATAAAATATTAAGCAATCAGAATAGTTATGTATCATACACAAGTGAAACATTATTTATACGAAGATTAGATTAATGCAAGAAAAAAGATTTTTGAATGCAATAATCTAACCTACTGTATGTATAACTATTTTCCTCTAGCGCTATTCTAATTGCTTTAAAGTCAATCGTCCTCTTTTCATAATATAATCAAAGTGTTGTAGTCAGCAGTTGCTATAGTGATGTGATCAGTATATATATTGCTGTATGTATATTTATTATAAATCAATCGTTACATTATCCATCTATCTTTAATGTTATTTTCTATATTGAAGGGTGCAATCATTTTCTTTGACAAGTTTATTTAATCCTTACTCAACTTTTTAACATTTAACTTACCAAAGGGTATCTAGAATTTCTAGGCCAGCTATCTATTGACACTACTATTCTACAGCCTCTGAGGGACTCAAATTGCCTTGTTTCTATTCTCACTTTTGGAATTCGCTTCTCTGCTGCTATGAAAAGATGTCGTGTGCCCTAGATATCAAATAAAGATAAGCAAGACAACTATTATTAGTACACAATATGATATTTTAAAAGGTTTATAGTTTATAGCCAAGTCAGTCAAGCTTAACTGGCAGTGTGCACTGTGTGTGTGTGGGTGGGTGGGTGTGTGTGTGTGTATGCAGGGGCAGATCCAGAAATGTCCAAAGGCATTCTGGGCTATCATTTTTTTCTTTTTCTCTCTTTTTTTTCTTTTTTTTACCTCTCAAAAGGGGGAGGCCGGGGCCAGGCCGCCCCCCTCCTAAATCCGCCCCTGGTATGTGCTGGACCATGGATATGCTTTCATCTCTTTGGGTCCCCATTCAATTCTATCACTCAAATAATTAATAAGGACTACTTTTGAATGAATCCCTCTCACAAATGTATGCTGCACTGAAGCCAACACAAATGTTATTATACTGTTATAGTGCTATGGCAGTTAACAGGTCATTTACAATATGTGATAGAGGTATATCAAGGAAGTAATTAAGTTCGCTGATTGACATATCCTTGGCACTCGAGCCTAAAGAAATGAAATAAAATACATAAACTATGAAAGGTTAGTCGAAAAAAAACTTACTTCTTTCAATAATGATGGTTGAAGAATTCCACAGTACGGCCGCCAGTTACGTTTGATAATACCGACAACTCTACCGGTGGGTTCTCTAAGTTCCTTTCTCACTGGGTTTTTCTCCGGATCAGATTCCTATAGAGACAATGACAGGACGTCTCAGTTTACTGTCACTTAATTCACCTCAAAGTAAACTTGCTGATTACAGAATGACGCTTAAACACTGTCCACATTATAAAAAATTTATGTAACATATTTGTGAGCATATGACAATTATTTATCACATGAAATTCGATAGTGTGGACAGAGCTTCAGTGGTGAAAAATAAAATCTGTCTAAGATTTGAGCCCAGATCCCAGCAACTAAAAAGCAAACAGTGTTGCTATGATTCAACAATGCAAATGTTTTTATGCTAGCCCAAATTATATAACTCTCACAGAGCTGTGAGTAATTCACTCACTCACACACACACACAAGGGAAAGGAGGAACCCCATTTGAGGCATGTTGTGGCAAAATGGCTAAGTTGTAGCAAAAATGTAAATTCAAGTTATTGGTATTTTCAAATACCTGAGTATGTGATCTTTGAAATGAGGGGGTCATATATTCATATTGGACATTTCAAACCTAAGTTATTGGAAAGTGAAAGTACAGTACTCTTAGAGTCAAGATAAACAGGATTTTGAGTAACTGCCTTTTAAAGTTATTTGTGCATACATTGTTTAATTTGAATGAACTATGAAAAATAACATTAAATAAACAATTTGTTAACCACTTGCAGAACTAATACTTTGGGATATGATTAATAAGACATTAGACTGTTGACCTATAGTGAAAAACAAATTTGGATTTTTTATCAATTTTTTGAGCTCCCATATTTTATAGCTCATTTACTCAATACTGGACTGTGCAACAACTTTACCATTTCGCCAAAACATGCCTCATTTAACAACTGAGATCTTGATTTTAAATACTACATCATCACTATGATATTCTCAAGACACAAATTTAAAGGGAATGGGATATAACATCAGAAGGAATACTAATGAAGTGTACAGTATATGTTTTTGTTGGTTTTTTTTTACTATTTGGACCTTCCCAGAGTGGCGATCAAACTTAATGACCAATCAGAACACAGCCAGGAATATGTGCTTGAGCCCCAAATGCATGTGTCTGCATACATATTTTTTGGGAACCTCGGCAAAAAATTCAAGGTGCAGGGCTTAGCGAAAAGTCCATTGTATGGGTTTTCAAAGTCACTGCAGGTTAATTCTTATCCAACTTTTTTTTACTAATGCTGTTTATCATTTGTTCACAAAAAGTTTATTATCAAATATGATTTGACGCAACGGCCCCATCTTAAAACATAACTTACATTATACCGAGTAAAGACTGATAAGATCAAATGAGGCATGTTGTGGCAAAATGGCTAAGTTGTAGCAAATATTGAAATTCAAGTTATTGGTATTTTCAGATAAATGAGTATGTGATCTTTAAAATGAGGGGTCATTCATAGAAATTGGACATTTCAAGTCTAAGTTATTGGAAAGTGAATGTACAATAGTCTTAGAATCAAGATAAACAAAATTTTGAGTAATTGCCTTTCAAAGTTATTTGTGCATACATTGTTTAATAGAATGAACTATCAAAATAATATTAAATAAACAGTTTGTTGACCACTTCCAGAACTAATACTTTGGCACATGATTAATAAGACAATAAACTGTTGATCTATAATGAAAAGCAAATTTGGATTTTTAGACAATTTTTTGAACTCCCATATTTTAAAGCTCATTTACTCAATACTGGACTGTGCGACAACTTAACCATTTCGCCATGACATGCCTCAAATGATATCTAACTTTAATAGCCACACAAACACTCACATTTTTAAAGTCATCGTCGTCAAATTCATCTTTCTTGGAGTTGTCCACCATTACTAATGATGACGGACAAGTCCATTCGTCTTCAGGTAGCATCTCTACAGCAACAACATCCCCATGAACTGAACGGTTCAAATTAGCCAAACCTTTGATAAATACCTGGAAATGATGTACAGTAAAAATATATTTTAAAAGTAATGAAGGCATTTTGAAGAAATTAAAAGCAACAGAAAAGCTAATCATGTATTCTGAATATTTATTTTATTTGTTACACGTTGTGCTTTGCATTATTTAGTGTCGGTCTAAGCAGTCAAGTTTCGAAATTAAATAATACTTTTTAAACTGAAAAAATAAAAATAATTAAATGAAATGGAAATGATGTAAAACATATAAAAAACAATTGGCAAGCTGGCATTGACCAGTAACTATGCCATTTGGAACGCCAGACACTTTCCCGAGTGGGTGAAATGTCGATACTTCCTCTCAATACTGTATAATTTAGAAAAATCATGTTTGTCATTTATTTAACAATTTTAATCTTTAATCATAAATAGATTTACTTATTATAACTGACCGCTTTCTCTTGATCCTGTATATTTACACTTCCTTCTTTGTAATTCTCTCTACTTGCGTGAAACGTGCCCTGAAGATACTTGCCCAACTTAATCCCCAAGTGAAGCTGGTTGCCTACAACGTATTCTGGAAACATTACTTTCCCTTGTACCATAATGTCCGCATTTGCCTTATTAACGTAATTATGTAACAAGAAAAATGTTTTAGAAATCATATTCAATAACATCATTTTATTAAATATTTTATCAATATAGATTAACAAAAATCAGTTTGAAATGAATGGATGGATGAATTTATTTGGTGTAAACACCAAAAATAACCCACAAAAGTCTGAAGACCTATTTCCAGTGAGACAATCCCCTTCTGTGTTTTTTGAATAGCACATGGGCCATAATGCACACGGGACCAACAGGTTAAACGTCTCATCTTAAAGACAGTGCACAAACTTGAATTTTAGCCCTCCAGCTGAAATACAAGTTGAGCAGCGATGGGAATTTAACAGGGGATAGGAGACCTCCACGGTTCAGCGCACTGACAGACAGTGGCTACCACAAGTTTAGCCGACTCTGCTCTTTTTTATAAGAAAACCATTCAATTTAGGAAAGGCAAATCGGGATAATGCACTGGTATCTTTAATGAAAACAAATTCAATGCTAGAAAACAAGGTAAAAAAATCAACAACTTTCTACCTCACACTATGTCAACACCTGAGTATGAGTAGGCCAAGCTGTCACAGTAAAAGTGGCAGTCTTAAATAATAGGTGGCAGTCTTAAATCATAGTTGGCCATCCAAAAGACGGCCAAATGGCTCGCTGGCTAACCACTTGATTCCTAGTCACTTTCAAGGACAACAGGGTCCCACCTTGTCTACATAGTTATCTGACCACTCTCTCCTTTTCACACTGACCACCAAGGTATTACAGTACGTCTACCTTAGGCACTTGATCAATTCCTCACTTGCATTGACCACTAGGCCTTTACCTTGTCCATCTTCTGTTCATTCTCGGCAATCAATGCCAGTCTATCAACTAACTCAGGCTTAGCAGTCAACGACTTCACATATTCATGAACTGAAAGAAAATGACCAGAAGGGTTGTTGTAATGCAGTTATTAACAAATACATTTTTATTATATTGTATGTACTGTAGCAGAGTAGAGGTAGAAAATCTATTCTAGCCCTATGTTCAAACAATTTAACCTGGTATTAAACCTTCCACAAACTATTTGAATGAGGGCCCAGTTTGGCAATTCAGATACTTATCCACAAATTCCTAATTCACAGAGCCAGCCCAATAGTGCATCATTTTGGGACTGGGATTTCAAATGTAAATAAAAAATATACATTACGACAAAATCATAAATCACAATGGTGATTTCAGCCTCATAGTACTTCATTGTATCATGACAGACAAAATATGCAGATTGAATCATAATTCCTTATAATGTTAAGAAACAGAATTGATCTAGCTGATTTCGGTGATTTCTGTCAGGGCTTCGCAGATCCACCTAAATATGTTGGTGACTCACTGTTGGGTCAACCTACAGTTTGTGGAACGTTTGTTTAAACGATATACGTAGTAGAACGTCACATACATTACATAGACGATGTTTTTTACTGAAATGCTTTACATCCTGAAAACATAAGATGTAAAAATATTGAAAATAAATGTACAATACTTGTGTAGGCCTGCAGTCCGTCTCCGATTGCTTTTTCCCGATTGGCCTGATCATTTGTCAGCAGAACAACTTTTACATGATCATTCTGATGGTCAGGGTGCCGCTTACACCTATCCAGATGACCATTAAACCAGCTAGTGGCATTCCTGATTGCACGGTCATTGTAATCATTAGCACTCTCACCACCCTCTCTTTCTATGAAAGTGTCTCTTTGAAAAAAAAAAGAAGAAAAACTGGAAACTGAATGAAACATGTTGAGAAAAAAAAAATTAAAATTACCAGCTTTTAGCGTTACATTTTAAAATTTTATATACTTAATTTTATATCTTGGTCTGTGCAATTCGGGATCGGCTGCTATCAGAGGTGTGACTTGTTCACCTGTTGACCTTTTCACGTGAAAAATACATTCACTGGGTATAGAGGGAAAGTTTTTTTCTTAAATGTTGATGGGCTTTTTGGGTAGGGGGTTTGTTTGACCGGTGTGGTTTTCTCTATCACTGGGTTTGCCAGAACCCCTAAAACTCCCTGTCTATGTCCTGGGATGTCTTCACTGCTTGTAAGGCTGTGGTCAGGGATGGATTGTGTGACCATGTCCATGGCAAGACTTTAAAGTTGTAAAGAATGGCTGGGCTGTGAGTTGCAAAAACAAGACTTTATATTGGTGTTGTAGTATTCAAATTTCTGTGTAATAGTTTTGTGTCTCAATCCTAGAATCCCAAAACATATTTTATATGTCTTCTCTATTATTTTTCATGTTAAATCCACGATCAATCTCTTATTAAATGTTGTACTTACTATCATTTATTCGGAGAGTAGCATGGCTACTGCCCTGCCGATATATTATTGCAAAATAGAGTTATTTCTTTTTAATATTGTTTTCATGTAAAATCCAATGTCTAATTATAATTTTTTGTATGCTTACTTATGATGTTCGTTGGTGAAAACATAGAATTTCTTCTCCTTGTTTGCGATGATATCACGTATTCTTTTATGTGCTGGCAGGCTTCGATGTTTTACCTGAAAAGTTGATCAAAAGTATTGAGAATAAACAAAATTTTAAACTATAAAACAATCCACTATCTAAATAAGATCTGTCCACACTATCAAATCATATTCGACAAAGAAACTTTGTATGCCCATATATGGTCATGATGTGATGTCATCATGACCATATATAGGCATGTCACTTCTGTTTGTCAAATAAAACTTTAGAGAATCATGGGTTAAAAAATAATAAGCTTTTTATGACATGAATATAACAATAACATTATGTTGTAATTGTGTACTGTACAATACCGTGTACTTGCCTCTTTTTGCACAGTCTGTAGTATGATAACATTTTTAATCAGGTCATCTTCCAAAATGTCAACCTATGAGTGAGTAAAAAGGCATTATGATTAGTGTTGAAGAAAAATTGACCTTCAAATGAACTATAAGACATCCATTAATGTCATTATTCTGATACTATACCCATAGGAAATAATATACCAATAAACATTAATTTAACTATAGAAGCTCAGAGAGGCCATCTACAAGTTATTACATTAGAATAATCTTAATAACTATAGAAGCTCAGAGAGGACATCCAAAAATGTTATTTCATATGAAGAAAACTGTAATCGTAAATAACACTCAATTTCATGGTGCAGTGGAACACTATTATTAAGGACACCTCCAGGAACTACCGTAAAAAGTGTCATCTCAATCATAGAAGTGTCCCCTGAATAGGGGTTGGTCATTAGTTCAAGTAAATGATATACTTTTTGAATTGAAAAGTGTCCCTCAAAGTATGAGTGTCCCAATAAAGGGGTTCTACAGAACTTATCATACATCAACTATAGTATTTTCTGACAAAGAGAAGCAAAGGCTTATACTTCCTATTGTCAGTCTTCTGAGTGTTTTGTCGTTTATTGTATCTGATTTTATTTTTGTATATTTATCTTATATATATATATATATGTATATATATATATATATATATATATATATATATATTATATTCTTTAACATAATAATAATGCTTTAAATGATGGTAATTAAAATATGTTTCTTTTTCTACATTGTAATTTAAATTTATATTTATACTGCATTTTCTTTGTGTTTTGTTGTTCTTTTGATCCCCACATCGCATAGAGATCCACCAGTAAATATATATGTATTAAGTCCTTTATTCGAACACTGTATTTACCTTTCTTTGTTGATTTATATATGATTAAACAGTGTTAACGGCTACCTTGATTTATGTTATATGCACCTATTTGTTTCTAGCCATACCTATTGTGTAATAGAGTGTATCTGGTGGTATTTGAATCTGTTCAACCATGAAGCCTCCATGGTCTAGTGGTTATGACACTCGCCTTGACAGCGAGAGGTCGCAGGTTCGAGTCCCGCCAGAGGCATTTTATTACACAA
>NW_022733232.1:40184-51321 GCF_011630105.1 Anneissia japonica
GTATATATATACATGAAAAATAAAAAATACTGCCGCTAAGGGGAAATTTTAACGACGTTAAGGGGAAATACAGACAAAGGCTTTTTCTCCCCAGGTGTCAATTACGAATAGTATATACATATATATATATAGATAAATATATACATTTAAATATATATATATATATATATATATACATATATATAAATATATATATATAGAAAAATATGAAACAATTTCATCAATAGTAGACTTTAAGAACACTGATCTACTGTATAAACAACTCAGATATGTCTGCCACTCCTATGGCCTTCTTCAGCAAGATTAAAGAAAAACATCATGAATCATTATTTATATATGCTTCAATATGTACTTTACTATTACCATTACAGGCCTGCTTTGATACGTTTATAATAATAGTTTGCCTGGGGAAGGGAGTATTAACAGAATTAGTTCAATCAAGGTTGATTTCACATTCCAGTATTTTGATTTTTACCAATAACAATCAATATCCTTGATCCAGTGTTTATACAGTACCTGAATTGGTTTCAGGATATCATTAGTTAACAACAGAACGTAGCATGTGATAGACGGGAGTTCAAATTTTCAGGGGACTTTCCAAGACTAGAATAGCATAGAGCAACTATTTAAAGAGCATTGCAACTTGCAAGGGAATTCATTCTTGAATAGAGATTGAATCGAATATAGCAGATGCACGAGGGACTAATTAAACAGTAAGTCATTTTGTTGATTTTGTTCTCACTACTGCAATATTTTCATCCTGCACTTCTGAACTCCTTCTTCAACTCAAGCATAAGTTGTATATTATTATGGGTATTCATAAACACGCCTGACATTTCCAAATTTATATTCGTTTCTTGATTTGATTTTTTGTTGGTAACATTTTAACTTGACCAACAGGGATAAAATCCATGATTTTGGTAGTAAAATTATGAATTAAACATTGAAAAACATTGGAGAAATATTTTTGGCTTCTTGGTAAACAAAACCTGTTTCATAAACAGCCAAGCATATCCAACAAAATTTCAGATTTTGGTAGAACTTTGAAGTATCCTATTTCCATCAAAAAAGAAATAAGCATAATTGGCATATCGAATTACTATTAATTATTAATGTTATTGTAAATATTTTCATTAAATTATAATTGCATAATTGATAATAAACTTGTTTATATTGTTTTTATAAAGCATTAACTCTTATTCTCTCATATTCACAATCTCAATTATCAAATATGTATGTATAATTTATGTCTTATTTACTTTCATTTATGTGTAAATATGTTATTTAGTGCAATTTGTATTTGTCTTTCAATTTCATTTTTATTTTTGCAACAAAGTTAAAGAATTTCATAACAACATTATTCTGTGTCACAAATGAACCTTTAAAATTTATGCTAACAATTAAACCTGACATACAGTACTGTATAAAAGCTCAGAGATAAATAATTTGTTATGTAGGCATATAATAATACGGGTCTCCCTCCAATTAAAGACCACTTTTAGGACCAGGGTTTTCATGGTCTTCAGCAGCTTTTGTCTTTAATTAGAAAACATATAAGAGTATAATAAGATAGGCAATCATTTGGGACTACAGAAAGGTGGTCCTTATTTAGAGGTGGTCTTTCATAACAGCTTCTCTCATTGTACATTTTACATTCCAAAGTACAGTAATAATCAAGTATTCATACACGTCTAAAACAAGCAATATTATTGAGACTGAGCAAACATAGTTGTTAAACAAAAATCTAATTAGAGTAGATGCTATTAATTACGATGGTAAAATGGAATAACCCACAGATATGACAATCTTAGATTTTCATAGAGAACGAGTTAGCTAAGCACATATGATGCGAGACGGGCAGAGTTAAAGACCTGCAAAAATGTTGTACTTGCAGTGTCTTTTGCTCTAGATAATTAAATCATTGTCCGGATGAGACGTTAAGCCATTTGGTTCATTTGCATAACAGCACATGCACATAAAAAAAAATAAATAAACTACACTATTAAAAAAGTGTAAGAATTGCACTGAGGCTGTCATGGGTACCAGGACCTTCATATTTCCTCTTCAAAAACCAGATCATCCATTAATACATTCATTTCATTTTTTTAAAGTATTCATCAGTATATGTGGCAAAGACAAGCAAAACCAGTCGCTCGTTGCAAAAATCAATTTTCAGTTATTAATACATGGTTGAACAGTAAAATGAGAGCTATAAAATGGTAAAAGAATCATTGAAATCCGACACTTCGTTATGAAGTTATAGAAGACACTTAGCTATATTTGAGAACCTTCAAAGTGTATGATTTTGGGCATTTCTCAGGCAGAAACCATCACCAAATCGTTAAAAATCGTTGTTTCAACATTGAAAATGAGGAAATGATGTTTAGAAATATAAAGGTTAGTTCAGTGTAATAAAAATTATAGATTTCAAAAATTCTGACATTCCATCTCATGTTTTGGCCATTATCTGCGATACAGGATATGCGATGAGCGAATGGTTTGGCTTGTCTTGCCATATACTGTGTTACAAAACTGTAAAATAAATTGATATTCTTTTAATAATAGAGTAAGTATAAATCAATGTATAGTCACTTTTCTAAAAACAATATCTAATTTTATGACACAAGGTATCACACAACTTGTCGATGTATATTATTACTATCACTTTAGTGTTGTGTGTCAATTTCGTTTGCATTGCTATGAATAACAATATTTAAATCAATGAAATTTGGGTTGTTCGACTATGAAATAGGGAGAAAAGTATAACCAATTGAATAGCAACCCATCAGTGATGCATCTAGGGGTGCGCGGAAGGGTGCATGTTTCCCTGCACAAAAGCGTGCATCCCGATTTCCCCACCCCCTACTGAAAATGTCTGAAGCAAAAATAATCCCGCTCAAGTAGTTAAAAATCACCTATCATTTTGCGAGGCTAGACATCCTCTCAATTGCTAAGGTCCACCCTCGTGCCCCTATCAGCTGGCCCCCCCCCCCCAAATTTAAAGAGTGTATAAGAGACATATACTGTACTGCACTGCAACCCATCATAAATACATAATTTGAACTTAATATTGTACTATCTACCAGTCTATATTTCTTTCAAAACATTATACAGTAGGCAATGCCATAGCCAGCTATTGGGACAGTCCCACACAATTTTTCTAATGGGTCCAGAAGGAATGGGATCCACATTTTGAAAAATGGGTCCAGATTTCTCATATTTAGCCTAAAATGGGTAAAGTTAAAAAAAAAAATGGGTCCACATTATTTGAATTTACGCTAAATTGGGTCCACCTTGATACTGTCCCGCATTCTTTAAAAATCTTGGCTGCGGCATTGACAGTAGGGCCTATTTAATTTGGGGGTTTATGCACCACTACCCTCGAAGCTGACATAATCACACATATGTTTGAAATAGAATAAAGGTCATCTTCAGGTCATCAAATGCTCTACTGTAAAAAATCCTATGATTCTGCCCATCAGTCGGCCATATCATAACCTTACTATATCCTTATTCAATATTCAATTCACATCTGTGAACATATATTCATTCTGCCCATTAAAATTCCCCTTTAATGTCTATCGATTGATCCAAAATCTACAGAGCAAATATTCTTATGTTAAGATTAATGTATACAACGGAATGCTTGAGAATGACAATTTTGCATGACACGTAAAAAATCTTATCATCTGAACCAGCTAATTGATTTGATGCTAGTGGAGAAAGAAAATTATTATTTCAAGAGCTGTAAATGCAGGTAATGTTTGGCATAAGTTCAAATGCATAGCTGCTTCTGTTAGGGGAGACACTCTAGACAAGATATGTTAAGATTAATGCGTGTGAGAAATGACGTTTTCGCATGACACGTAAAAAATCTCATCATCTGAAAAAGCTAATTAATTTGATGCTAGTGGAGAAAGAAAATTATCATTTCAAGAGCTGTAAATGCAGGTAACGTTTGATATAATTTCAAATGCATAGATTCTCCCATTAGGGTCAGAAAGACACTTAGAAATTTCTATGGCTGCACCAATTTCCTGCTCAAATAACTCTAGATCGAAGCCTAGAAAAATCAATGCTACTTTACAGTGACTGACTGTATTTTTATTCTTATTTTATTGTCAAAAATACGAGTAAATATATATTTAATTTAATTACGTAAGTAGTAGTTATTGCAGAATATATTGAAAATTTTACCATGAATATAGATACATGTGATGACACAGCAATATATAGTTCACACTGGCTTGCTTGAGATTTCTTCTGGATTTGCTTGAGATTTGGCATTTTTTGAAAATTATGCGCGAGGTCACGTCCAACCATAAGGAAAATGCCGTCAAGCAACGATATAACATCTTTACAGTGAATACATTTGATACAAATGCCACTTTGATATTCCACATAGTTTTCTTCAGTTTCTACTGAGGCGGCGTCAAACACTGTGACGATCACTATACATAATTTGAAGAAATTCTGGAATGCGTGAGAATATGTAGGCCTCGCGTGAGAATATGTAGGCCTCGCGTGAGGCTGTGAGGTCAAAATTAAATGTGTGAAGCTCCCGCGAGATACGCAAGACTTGACATGTCTGGGTACACATAATTCATTGGTTGTAATCTTTATGTTTGGTTGATACTGTACAAATTAAAAGATGAAAATTTAATATTCAATTTAGTTGAAAGCATTATTTGAATAATACATGAGAGAATGGGATGTACAGAATAAATCTATATTGTGCAAGTGTGCGCTCGAGTTAGTTTTGTGCAAGCGTATATAATTGATTCACTCCACTTTGATATCAACTGACATGAAGGTGCAGTAACACTGTTAGGTGAGGTACGTAGCCAAAAGGATAGCCAATTAAATTTATATATGTTGTTAATTCATTATTTTATAATATTAATGCTTGCTGTACACCATGTTGATACTTCTAAAAAGTACTGTTGTTTGTTGAGAATGTCTTGACGTTTCGATTGAGTTCCTTCAATCACCTTTCAGGGGAATATTATCTGATTATTTTATAGTTTAAAACTCAAATGTTAACAGGCCTATAAAAGAATGATATACGTTACAACTGCAATCTACAGTATTCGATATTATGATGATGGGGCGGAGGTGAACAATTTTAAAGTCATGCCCAAATATGGCACTTTCAGTTATACAATTATTCTAACTAATTTTCCCCCCGAAAGATATCAACGCCAGAGGTCCTGAAGGCTGAAACAAAGCTGCTGTATTAATGTCACTTTTTTTTCGTCACCACATGTAGCACTTTGTTGTTACTAATCGTAAATGATAATGTTACCTGGTTGCACCCGAGTGCTTTTGAATGAAATTGTTCAGGTACTACTCAGTTGCAAGAAAGTGTCTAACCCACAGGGGGAAGTATACACAAAAATGGCTTTATGACCTATTAGAAGGTCAAAGGCTTTCAAACATAAATGAACTATATTCAAGATTTAAGATTCAAGATAGATTTATTGTCACATATTAATATACATGAAATTTGCTTTCCTATGCTTATACAATAAAACAATATAACATACCTATACATAAAATATCAAAAAACATAAATATAAATATAAATTACACAAAATACTATAGCACCAAAACTATATTACACTATATTTTTACACTAACTTACACTAATTTTATTTTATTTTATTTCAATTTTTGTAATCTTATTTCACTATAATTACACTTCAAATATTTATTGCCATATTTACACCACGCAAACTGCCAACTTTTCTACTACAAGTATATTACACTGCCTATTACTGTAAACATTATCACGTTAAAGAAACATTCATATTGACTTATATATATTATTAATCTCTTTCAGAATATCTACAATGAACCAACATAAAACGATCTTGATCTTCATCTCTTTGCTGGTAATGAAGACAGCTTCACAGTTTTGTCAAGAGAGTGATAAGGCGCCCTCTTGTGAAAATCTTGCAAGATGTACTTGCGACTCCCCGGTTTGCATTAACAAAGAGCCCCCTTGTCCTGGCCAGAACAATGTTACTATTATTGAACCAAGGTTTGGAGAAATACCACCATATGCTTTTGAAAACTATGGACCTCTCGTTAACTTAGAGATTGCTGGAGGCATAGTGAATACTGTGAGTTCTAAAGCATTTCGGGGGCTGAGCAATCTAAGAGAATTGAGTTTGCGAGATAATTTCATTCTCTATATAAACAACCAAACACTCAAAGGTCTAAACTCGTTGAGAAGTCTCGATCTTTCTGACAATCAAATTGATGATTTAGAAGAAAGAACATTCAGTGACAACAAGATGCTCAGGACACTAAATCTGGATAGAAATACACTGAATGCTCTCCAGAGGAACACGTTTGCAGGTTGCCATCGACTTCAGTCTCTCCGCTTAACCAGCAACGGCATCAGTTCTATTGAAACTGGAGCGTTCAGTGACCTTGGAAATCTGCAGGAACTATATCTGGGAGATAACTACCTTGCTATCATTGGTGCCAATATATTTACTGGACTTGCATCACTCCAATTTTTGAATCTAAATGGTAACTTTATTCAGGTATTCAGTCAAGGATCGCTGGAACCTTTGAAAATGCTTCACACCATTGATGTATCTCAGAACAAATTACCTTTTATCGGGAAGGCTTTTGGGTCTTTGAGGAATCTCAGATCTTTCTTTCTGAATGAAAACTCAATTGAGAAGGTTGATGATGGAACATTTACAAATCTTACATATCTAGAAACAATAGAGCTATCAAAAAATAGACTGGTCTCCTGGTCATTTCTGGACTTCCCTACTCCATCAAAACTTAAGGTACTACGTCTATCGTACAATAAAATTTCTGATGTTCTATACCCTACCAGTTCACCCGAACCTCAGTTTCCAAAGCTTCAATACTTGGATTTCTCCGGAAATTTACTTCAAACATTTCCAGCATTCTTCTTAAAAGATGCTCCATTACTTGGTCAACCTGATGTTGCAAATAACAGCATTTCTTCTAAACTTGACCTCAGAGAAAATCTCCTGGCATGCGACTGTGATTACAATATTCTGAACGACTCCCTAGAACAACTGGAAATAACTTGTGTTCAAAATGCATCAATACAGTGTGGCAATGGATCCGTTGCTGAACTGATGCCATCAAGTTCAGATGCCAATGATGGTGTCTACTGCCAGATTTCTGGTAGTCCGCTCCCAGAGGTCATTTGGAAGAATCCAAATGGCCAAATAGTGACTGGCTACTACAACGTCTCTGGAAAAGTCACATGGCTTCCTTCAGACATCACGGATGTAGGTGACTATATGTGCATGATATACGAGGAAGATGAAGAAAAAGCGGGAAGACAAGAAATAGACCCAAATTCTTCACCTGCTAAATTAATACCCGCATTAATGGAAATCATGATTATCATTTCAACAATGTTCATAGTGAAATAGAATTAATTAACGTACAATACAACTTTAAAGACAGTGGCAAGATTTAAACGTTGTTGGAAATTATTGTTTTTTGAGTTTGGGGAGTGCTTTAGAACAATTCCAACCATCAGTAGTAAATCTAAATATTTTCCTAGCCAGAGTCCTATTTGTTGTACGTCCCTCTATATTTGTGTGCTTGTCTGCGAACAGCCTACAGACCACAGTTTTTATCTAAAACTCGTCAAACTTAGTCACAACGATCCATGATCAAAGATCCAGAGGTGATTAAATTTTGAAGGGTCAGGGTCAAAACGTAGTCACAATCGACGAAAAACTAATTTTTATATATAATCAGCCTACAGCCAACAGTCTTTATCAGAAACTCGTCAAACTTGGTTACAATGATTCATGACGAAAAACATGGACGTGTTTAATGTTTGAAGGGTTAGGGTCAATTGTCAAAGTCATAATCGACAAAAAAACTAATTTACTTATATATAATAACCTGGAAGTTTTCATCAGAAACTTGTCAAACTCAGCCACAATATCCCATGACCAAAGATCTGGAAGTAACTAAACTTTGAAGGGTCTGGATCAAAGGTCAAAGACACAATGAACGGAAAACTACTTCTTTAACTGTCTGCCATATGGACGTGTGTTTGTGAGCTTACAACAATAAACAAATATTAACTAGCATTAATTTTACAGCGATACAGTTCGGTATAAAGTTTTAGTTTTATAAAGGAGACTTCAAGATGTGGGCAGAGGTATGCACTTTGAAGTGAAATCTATAGCTTGTAATGGTATTAGCAGTGCCAATCAATACGTTTTAATCAAATTTAATCAATAATTTATATTTTTGCTCAGTGTAATGTAAAATGTTGTATACAGAAAATTAAGAGGAAGTATAATTATGAAGCGTAGACATTTTTTAAAACTGTTTATTCAATGTATAGTAGAAAGTAACATATCAATTTAATTATTCAATTTTAAACTTTCCATGTTTCATTTTTTTGCTTTTCTAGTGAATTTTTGTTTTTTATTTAGTGCAATTCCGTCATAATGCTAAGACTTTTATTAATTTTGAATAAAGAGTTGAAACAAAATGAATAACAATATTTGAATAAAGAATAATGCTAACATTTGAGGACAATGGATGTCTGAAATAAATTTTGAATCAAATTGAATTTGAGAGAACATTTTACCTTATGATAGAATTTTAAGAGGGGGACATTTTAAGGGGACATTTTAAAAGGGACACTTTAAAAAAGAACAAAACAATTCTAAAATACTATAAATACGGTACCAACGATGGCGCAATATCATATTTATGTTTTAAAAAATTCAAGTTGTAGGTGCCGCTGTTTTGTGCAACTACTAAATATGAATTTTATATTATTATTATTATAGTGACAATGTACTGTGGGCACAAATGTACAAAAATTGTAAAACTTGCTCCAATTCTTTCCTACTGTTTCCATGGAGGTTGCTGTTTCCTTTGTATTGTAAATGTTATAATGGCTTCTTTTAGTCGTATTTTGCTAGCTACTTTGCAAAGAAAAAATTAAACATTTTTGACATCTGTCACCTGAAAACTGTGTTGAGTGTATCTTTATCTTTAATAATAAAAAATACTATTTCTTTAATAATAATAATATTTATTTGGAATTTCATTTTTTCATCTGTGAAAGCACAGAAGAAAGTGGCACAGCAATCTAAAACCAATAGAAGTAGAAAATAACGTGCATTAAAAACACAAATGGGAAATTTCATAGCACAGAGTGATATTTTTATGTAATTTTTCATACTTGTCAACCCAAAGTTTGATATCAAACTTGAGCTTATTTTATAGAATTAAGATCTAAAATTAATATCTTGGTATTTCAATGGTAAAATGTGAAAAAAAAAACAAAACATTTTATTTGTAAAATTTTAAAAAATCCTAAAAATAGCTAAGGTACATGCAAACTTATTAGACAGAATGTATTTGTTCGAAAACTGTATTAAATTCATGTTACTTTACAAAATAATAGATTCTATTATCATTTTAAAGCTGAAAATCATGAATTTTTAAAATAACTTTTGTTTTCCAAAAATTAGTTAATATACGATTCTGCTTCCAAAAAAGTGCTTGTTTAAGTTTCTTTAAAAGTATTGGATTTTAACAAATGAAAGTACAGATACATGGATTCCTTACTGATAGATGTATCAGAAAACAATGAGCATTAAATTAATTTTTTTTTTAAATTATGGCTCTCCACCCACCCTTATTAACCTACATTTTCCATCCTTCAAATCCACTCTTATTATTTAGAGCAGCGTTTCGCAAACTTTTTACTTTACGGCATATTTACGATTCGAGGCACCAAGACGCGGCCCAGTAGCCCAGCCACGCCAAGGACCAATTCATACCAAATCCTGGCAAGAACTTTTGATCATGAAGCCTCCATGTATAATACAATATTTTGGCATTATTACCTGTTCTCTCAGTGATAAAATTTAATTTTATACAAATATAATTTATAAAATATTATTTTATTAAATATATAATACCGTACATATGTGTTCCCCCCACCCCCGACAATTGTTGATTTTTTTTTTCTACCATGATTCAAGCATATACGATTCAGCCACACACGTCATAGCTTTCTCCTTCTTCCAAAAACTTTTACGCACACTCTGTTACTCCACAACTTTGAAAGACTACTCTACCTTACTATACAAGTACTGTATTATGTTTAGTAATACAGTACAGTCATGAAATATTGCACTTTTACCTGCGCGCAGGCTTCGTAGATACATCGTAGCCTGAAATAAACAATCTAACCTGCGCGCAGGCTTCGTAGCCTGATATAAACAAATCTAAGAAAGGCTACGCGAAGCGAACCTACGAAGCAAAAGCATGTTGTTTATTTGTACTGTATGTGCAGAAAGACTGCTGCATCTTACGGGATAAACAATGTATTGTTTGATAATTTGTGAATGGCAAACACGAGTTTAGACCGTTAATTTAAAGTATGGAACTGTTTTTCAATAAGAAAAACGTACACTTGACTTCATGGGAGTCTCCACTTCCACTCGCTGTCCACGACAGGAACATGTTTGTATTGCTGTATTATTTTTTTTAATTAATTAGCCTAGGCTTAGCTTATTTTTCATTTATAATTATTTTACCTCATTTAAAATGTCAAAAAACGATGTCCTCAATGGCAGTACACACATGTGAAAAGATTGTTCATCAAATAATATTTTGTAGTCTTGATTTAGTAAGATAAATAATAAACATAAAGGAGAATTAACGTCCGTTGGTTGTAAAATTATCGAATGTCACATGGAAAACCCAATGGAAAATAAAACTTAGCCAGCATTAGACGTCAGAGTGCGCGCCAATCAGAACACAGTAAAGTGTGTTAAAGGTTAACCTCGTGGCAAATGTCGAAAAGCTGTGAGCAACAGTGAGTAAAAAACGGAGTAAATGCGGTCTAGCATGACTAGCCTTAATTCGGCAAGGTAGTGATTTCTATACTTCTATTTAGTATTGGATCGCTTTGCAGGTATGTTCTGCTTCAAATTACGGTAAACAAACAACGTGATCTGTAGAAATCGTAATAATTTGTACATGATTTGTCATCAGTATTATTTAAAAGAAGAAAATTCCTACTACCAGAAGAATAATATCAGATCAAAATTCTCCGAATTGGAAAGTTTACCAGTATAACTACTGT
>NW_022733232.1:51462-57340 GCF_011630105.1 Anneissia japonica
TATCAAGAAATGTGTGGTGTTGTTTACTGTTATGAGCTTTCTAGGACAGGTCTTTATATTTATTTATCTTTAGCTTATGATTCATTCCACGATGAAACGTCTCTTTGTTATTTTTTTTTCAATTTCCAGACGGCTTCGGGGCCCTCCCAAATTTGGGTCACGGACCATATTTTGCGGAACATCGATTTAGAGTTTGCCAATGTTATAATACCCATTTACCCTTAAAATATCTATCAACCACTCTTGTTTCCTACAGCTACAACTATCATCACCACCATCATCCATCAACACCATCATCATTAACATAAGAAAATCTGAGTTTTCTGAAATCTGAATCTAGAACAGAAAAATACTGGTCTCCTGGTCATTTCTGGACTTGCCTTCTCCATCAAACCTTAAGGGACTACAGTATTTCTATTGTACAATAACATTTCTAAGGTTCCATACCCTACCAGTTCACTCGAACCTCAAGTTTCCAAAACTTCAATGGATTTCTACAGAAATTTACTTCCAATATAATATTTCAAGCATTCTTCTTAAAACATGCTCCATTACTTGGTCACTCAGATATAGCAGGCAATAGCTTTCTTTCTAAATTTGACCTCAGAAAGAATCTTCTGGCATGCGACTGTGATTACAATATTCTGCACGAATCTCTAGAAGAATTGGAAATAACCTGTGTTCGAAATACATCAATACAGTGTGGCAATGGATCCATTGCTAAACTGATGCCATCAAGTTTGGATGCAAATGATGGTGTCTACTGCCAGGTGTCTGGTAGTCCGCTCCCAGGTCATTTGGAAGAATCCAGATGGTCAACTACGGTATATAACCGGCTATTACGTCACTGGAAAAGCCACATGGCTTCCTTCAGACATCACGAATGTAGGTGACTACATGTGTATGATCAAGGAGGATGATGAGAAGCTGGGAAAACAAGAAATAGACCAAAATTCTTCACCTGCTAAGTTAATAGCCTCATTAATTGAAATTATGAATACCACTACAACATTGTACATAGTAAAATATAAAAACGTATCGTACAATAGACTTTTTTAAGGCTGTGGAGCTTTAAAAATTGTTGGAAAAGTTTTTGAACAATTCCAACAAAAAACAGTAGTAAATTTAAATACTTTCCTAACAGAGTCCTATTTAGTACGCGTAATTGTATTAGTAGCTGCAATCAATATGTTTAATGAAATGTAATTAATCAACAATTTATGTACTTAATCTCTCAGTGTGATGCCAAAGTTAATCTGCTTTTAATGTAAAAGAAATGAATGGAGTCCACTATGTGCACAAAAGCAAGATTAAATTTTATAGTCTAAAGTGCTACTGTCTGTTCATATATATATATTAAGGAATTTAGAGGAAGTAGTGTAATATTACGGTAAATCTGTTTCTGTACATTCTGACCAACAGAACAGCAGACTATTTTTATGGCTTCTGAAAAAAAAAGTGTGATTCGATGAATACTAAAATTTTAGGATAGTACAGTATATCCTACATTTACAAAAGAACATTACATTTATTATGGTGAAAATTTAAGGGGGAATTTTAATGGGACTAATTATTGCTTAGCTCCACTATGGCTCCACACAGTAGGCCCTATTGATATGTAAATTAATTACTTACTTCCTGTCACTGCTTGGTATTTTTGTTTTTAGTTTTTTCAATTTACTTGATCTTGAGAATGGTTCCATGATGGACCCGAAAAGTTGATCTTTCTTGTCATTAAATTTTGTTTTGAAACATTTCAAAAGTGAATTTTAAATAGGAAGAAAACAATTTTTAAAACAACACAAAGATACAAACGCTGACGACATTAATGTTGCTGAAGTTGTACTGTAGGTGGTGTTTTTTGTGCAACTATTAGCAATAAATAATAATAATAAGATTTATAAAGCGCACAAATCCACTGCAGTAGTGCTCAAGGCACTACAGGAAGGAACAAAAAATTACCATGAACCTAAAGCTACAAGAAAAGAAACACCACACCTACACCGCACCGTTTACAGGCAATTTAAGGCACAGGGGCCCCGTCTGTACATTACTCACCAGTAGGAATATTATAGTGAAAAACAACGTACGATAGGCCTATTGTAGGCACAAATGTACACTGAATTGTAATAACTAGCACTGCTGTTCCATGTATGTTTGATCTTATACTTGGGAATATTTTTATTCAAATGGATTTTTTCTCAGACAATTTGATGTTTTTTGTTTTGTTTACAGAGTATGTTGTACTGTAAGAGGTCATAACCTGGCTGGTTGCATGCATTAAAAAAAGAATGGATTGAAGTCTGAAAACAAAGAAACTAAAGACTATATATAGGAATTCTATACTTTTCATCATTCTTGAATGACATGGTTGCAATAATTTATCAAATTCTCTTTCCGAACTCCGAACTCAAGATTGCTTTATTAAATCAAAAATTATAACAATAAATTCTTGACATAAGTAAATTAAATTATGACGAATTAATAGTCGGGAGATTCTCATTATAGCTAGAATAAGCTGCTACCATGAGAGCCAAAGCACAGATAAATAAATGTACATTACAGTTTTATTATAGATAATAATATGCATGTCCAGGATAACAGAAGATCACTAAAAAATAATAAAATAATAATAAAATAGAATATGTACTCTAATTATCATTATCAATTACTAATTATCATTACATACGTAACAGTTAGCAATATAACATTATTCATTGTATTCTCCAATGAATAATATTTTAATATAATTAGCAAAACCAGAAAGACTAGGAGTTGCAACGTTGAAATTACAATTTCAAGAAGTTTCAATGAGTCTTGAAACATCATATCTAATAGACACTGTTGCAAAAATGATTAACTTCTGGTATATGAATATTATCTTTACCTTTTAGACAACGTTAATAGATAATTTTGATATTCGACAAGACAAAAATATGAAAGTATTTAAACGAATGTTCAGCACATTATTAATTCTTGATCACATCATCCATGCAATAAAAAAATGTTTATAATTGATTGAAATGCATCTGGCCAATTACTGTATACCCGAAAATTGAAAATGTAAACACAGACCATACTCTACAGCGACTGGGGATCGACTGTAATCCATAGCACTCAATTTTGTGATTATTACATAGAGGGCGCTATATACAGATTTTTCTTTTGTCTTGTGCATCAGACATTAACAGAGGGCAAGTAAGAATGCCTTATAATGCTGAAACAGAAATATATATATATATATATGTCAGCTATATAGGAATTTGATAAAAAATCAAATGTATGTAGCAGTGTCATGAAGATATCATATATTATGAGTGAATGTAGCAGTTAAAATGATATTATCAAATGTATAAAGAAGTATCAAAATATTAAAAATATGGAAAATAGCATCTAGCTCTTACTTGAATGTTTAAATAAGGAAAATAACATCTTTAACACTAAGGTACAGTATGAATCAGACAGGAGGGGGGGTGGCACATAGAAATCATATAGCAAAATTAGCAGATAGCACTGCGTCAAGAAATGGGTGCTATATCACTGCTAATATAAGCTATTACAAGCTAGCTAGTGACCATGCTTTTAATTGCTGTTCAATGCCTTGAACCCAGCTATAGCAGACAATATCACTATATAACATAAAAAATAGTTAATGTACTACAGCAAAGATATTGCCATATTTTGTGAAATAGTTGCTCTGCTAGTATAAGCTATTGCATGCTGTAGTTAGTGAACAGCTACTACCATGCTTTTCAATGCTACTAAATGCCAGCAAACATTTGGCATAAACTAGCATAATTTCCCATCAGCCCACAATTTGATTTGCATCACTGGTCACACTGCGATCACTCACTTGAAACCTGAACTTACAGTAGATGAGTAGACTACTATTAACAGAAAAATACCTTCAAATATACATTGATATTTGGAACTGAGAATTTTTTTATTATACTGAAAACAAATATTTTTGGGAGAGCAGTTTGGTGAGCTTAACTATCTTTGTATTAAAAAAGTTTTAAAAACTTAAGAGTTTTAAAGTTTTGAAGTTTTGTTTTGTTTATAGTATACTAATTCGACTAAAGACTAGGCCTACAGTAGATGAAATTCTTCCAAATACTGTATTAATAAAGAGGACAATGCTATTTAAATTGGATATGTTATAGTGTAAATATTAATTACAGGGTTTACAGTAGTTTATAAAGCATTAAGAGTTAAGTACCAATAGCCTGCATCTTATAATACAGGGACAGGATATAAGCAGGAATCTGACCTTATCACCTTTTACTACAGTATACATTCAAGGATGCTTTAAGCACATCCTGTTGGGGAGTATAGATAGCCTATTGTTTAATGTTCCAGTCAACATAAAATAATTATTTGAAAACTCAACTACAGTGAAAGTTTTGTATTGTACTACTAATCAATTATACCTGTTTTCTAAGATATTGAATTGACACATTTTTATTACTTGTTAATAGCATTTATATTTTACTGTCGATCATAATTTATGTTTACTGTAAAATTTGTTAGTTTTCAAAAGTAACCTCGAAAAGAAGCCCAGGCTTCTTTTTTGAGATAGGCTTCTTTTCGAGGCTACTTTAGCCAAGTAAGGGGGGCTGTCTCTTTTCAAAATGAATGCTGTAAATTTTGGGAATTACTACTATAAAACAATAAATAGGGCCACTGTAACATCAGTATGTATCATCGAGTGTACAAACCGGCATCAAATCTTAACTACCGTATAAACCAAGCATGTTTTGAATTTATTTTGTTTCTTTGAAATTCATGTACAGCACTATCTCAAATAGAAAGCCTGGGCTTCTTTTCGAGGTTACTTTTGAAAACTAAAGAGGGGGCTTCAATTCGAGATGGGCCTCTTCTCGAGGTTAAGCCCGGCCATTGGGCTTCTATTCAAGTTTTTACGGTATTGCAGTTTGCAGTCACATTTATCATATACACACATTTATATGCATACATACACATATTGGCATTGTATGTTGCGAAAGGAAACATTCTTTGTGCTGAAGGTACAGTATGTAGAGTATTATTGTGATATTTTGAGGAAACTACCTTCCCAAGTACTCAGACAGTATTAATCTATTGGTTTGTATTTAATGAGTTGATATGTTTGTGTTATATTTGGTTGATACTGTATAAATTGAAAGAAATTAATATTCACATTAGTTAAATGCATTTGATAATGTATGGGGCCAAGATCTTTCAAATAATAATTGTCAACTTGAAACCCAGTAACGTTCGTCTAAAATCGACTTGCAAGAACACACACATTTTGTAGAGTGCAAAATTCAGGACAACAACAAGCATGTGATTGATTGTGATCTTAAAAAAATCAAAGACCAGCTTGATAACATGGAGGGTCGACAGCGACATAACTTGCGCTTTAATGGGATTCCCGCGCAAGCTGAAAACGAAGATGGTATGTGCAACACTCTAAAAATCTTCTATGAATTTTAAACTAAACGATGATGACATTCAACAGGCCCATAGGGTTGGTCCACGTCAGCATTTGAAGCCTCACCCAGTTGTGGAAATGTTTATATTAAAAACAAATTAAAGTCTTGAAAAGCTCAATTTTTACATATACAGTAATTTCGTATGATCATAATGTGTTGTCTACTGCTGCTATAGCAAAAGTCTAGCGGCACGATCAACTCTGCGGTACTCTAATTGTAAATAGCAGTTATTTTTTCAAAGGGGGGGGGGGCGTTTACTAGAGGTGAATTGTAAAATCAAAAATTACCTATTAAAACAAGCTGCTTTAAACAGTCAATGTTCTTTATTTGTAGAGGAATAAGTTAATGTGCAGGGTATCTCCAGGCCTCCTGCTATTTTGCTGTTCCTTCGTTTGTTGCTGGTT
>NW_022733233.1:0-1195 GCF_011630105.1 Anneissia japonica
ATCTGGATACTACATTCACATAATTCCTTTAAAAAATTGTAATATCTACTTTTGCATACATATTTTTATGGGTATCAGCATTATTGCTGTTATTATGATAAACAGGTTATACAGTATGAATTCTCATAAGAACAACATTTTGTGACCACAAAATACAAGGCAGTGGTTATGTTTTGCAGTGAAAAAACAATCTTTTTATATTGTCACCACATCCTTTTTTTGGGGGCACCTAATTTTTAAAATATTAACAAGCAGAAACACCTTGAAAATCCTACAAAAATCTTGACATGCTAATGTGGGGCCATTTTTGAGGAGGAAACAGGTGCATTCTCTAAATGATAAACCATGATGACAAACTATTATTGCAGTTCAAGAAATTGATTATCAACATTGAAATAACTATCTTCTATTTTTAACCATTTTGAATATTAGGGCATAGCAGTGAAATGCATTTAAATTCTATTGCCTAATGATTTTTTTTTATTGATAAATGGCATGCCCTGAGTATAAAATTGGTGAACTGTAATGAAAAAGTTCATAGCGGCAGCAGAAGCGCTTGATTCTGCTGATTCTATTGATTGATTCTGTTAACTATAGTTTTTTTTTTTATTTATTTCAACCATCTTTAAAGAGGGTAACCCTTCCAGTTTAGCCCAGTAGGTTAACTGATATTCAGGGGCCCTCTTTAATAAAATCAAAAAACAGTACAAACAACATCATTACAACATAATAATAATAACAATAACAACAACAATAATAATAATAATAATAACATACAATCCTCATAACAAGTCTTAAAAGTATTAAATTGACTTACATAAAGAAAATTCAAAATAGAAGTTTAATTTAATAGATTCAATGTTCAACATTAGCTGAGATTAAAAGCTAATTATTTTGATGTGTTTTTAGCTGAACACAGGCAGTATGTATTTATAGAACCATTTGGATTTTATTTTTTTTAATTTTTTATTTTTTTAAAACTCTTATTTCCAGTGGGATCTTTCTGGTTGTTGAACAGTATACGGAGACAATCCCCTGAACATTGAAATGTATCGTACATCGACTGGGATCTACAGTACAGATTATACATTCACCACTTCATTCATATTTTAGTCCAATTGATGTTAAACGCTACAAAATACTTCTTGAATTATATAATTAGTAGAATATTTTTTTATTGAACACAATACTGTAG
>NW_022733234.1:0-832 GCF_011630105.1 Anneissia japonica
CCAAGGACGTCTCTCTGGTGGAAGCTTCCCGCACCTCCGCTTCTATCGATCTTCTTCCGTTTGACCTGACAGCACCGGTGCGAGTCCAGTACACCGAGTCCAAGCCGCCCGAACCTCCTTTCGATCGACCGTCTCTTAAGAACAGCACGTCGAGCTTCGGGTCGTACAGACAGACGTGCCGACGTCCGTGCACGCAGGGTCGCCACCGTTCGAACGTGTCCGAGAAGGGCTCGTGCAGCGACGCGTCCAGGAGTATTCCCAACGTCAACAGCATCTGTCTCTTATACACATCTAGATGTGTATAAGAGACAGGTACGAGGGAGACGAGAGCAAGAAGGCGATCCTCCTCGCTGCGACGGACGACGCACTTCCTGGCAGCTATCTTTCCGCTGAGGAAGCGTGCGCGACGAAAGAACTCTAGGCACTCGTCTTCGGAGGAGAACAGCGGACGCATCTGCCACAGCGGAAAGAGGCACGTCGGCGTTTCGATCACGTCGTTGCGAGTTGCAAGAAGATGGCTATTCTCTCTGACTTCCTCCAGTCGAGTTCGCGGACGCCGCTTAGCAGAGATAACAGTCAGCACGTTTTCGCCATCGTCGTGCAACGTTTCGTTGTCCGAGAAGTGATCGTCGACCAGGCGCACTCCTGATCTCGGGAGGGAAGGACGTGCGAAACCATAGTTGGAATTCGTACATATCGCTTCCTTTCGAAACGAAGTCCGTCGTCCCTGTCGCGACGACGAGCAGACCGCTGGCGTCAGAGGCGACAGATGCGCCTTCTTAGGATTGTGCGGAGACGTCAGCTTCAACGCGAACATACCTGTTACCGGCTT
>NW_022733235.1:0-796 GCF_011630105.1 Anneissia japonica
GCTATTATTGGATATTAAAAATCTACAGCAATTTGGCTATTTTTAAGCTATTAAAATCCACAGAAATTCAGCTATCTGGACTATAAAAATCTACAGCATGGCTATTATTTGACTGTCTACAGCAGTTGGCTAATATTGGACAAATAGAAATTTACAACAGTTACCTATTATTGGGTATTAAAATCTACAACAATTTGGCTATTATTAAGTTACTAAAAATCTATAGGATTTTGGCTATTACTAGAATATTAAAAAACTATTATAGCCTACAGTTATCTATTTAGAATCTACAGCAATTTGGCTATATTTCAGCTATTAAAAATCTACATCAATTGGCTATTATTGGACTATTAAAATCTACAGGAATAGGCTATTATTAGACTATTAAAAATGTACAGCAATTGGCTATTACTGGATTATTAAAAATCTACAGCAACTGACTGTTACTGGAGTATAAAAAGTCTACAACAATTGGCTATTATTGGACTAACAGAAGTCTACAACAATTGGCTATTACTGGGTATTAAAAATCTACAGCAATTTTGGCTATTACTAGGCTTTTAAAAGTCAATAGAATTTTTTGCTATCTAGACTGTTAAAAAACTATTATAGCCTACAACTATCTATTTAGAATCTACAGCAATTTGGCTATGTTTTGGCTATTAAAAATCTACAGCAATTGGCTATTACTGGATTATTAAAAATCTACAGCAACTGACTGTTACTGGACCATAAAAAGTCTACAACAATTGGCTATTATTGGACTTACAGAAGTCTACAACAATTGGCTATTATT
>NW_022733236.1:0-973 GCF_011630105.1 Anneissia japonica
TATATATATAAACTGATTTAAAGGCGCGGGAAACATACCCAGAAACAGCTCTATATATTGGTACTTTTCGCTATGCCCAAGTATATGATTCAATACCATCAGGAGGAGAGTGCTCAATACCAAAAGTAGAGCTAAATAATTACCAGAAGAAATGTAATACTTGTTTACTTCAAAACTTTGTAAGTGGAATAAAAGTATGAAGTAAACAAGTTTACATTTCTTCTGTTGTTATAATAGGGCCTATTATATGTAGGCCTATACCTTTCATATCATCAAGTTCCGCGTTCCATATAGTACAAAAGCAAACACATCACGATTAAGTTATACAAGGTCAAGCCCTGATCTTTTGGAGTACACACGTGTATTGTAACAAACTAGATATTGAAGGAAGTTGGGGAGGGAAAGTCCCTATCTGGTTAGTTATCTTGTTGACACTGCCTTTGTGATGCTCTGTGCAATCATTATGTACTGATTTGATCGTGGCCACTTGAGAACCTTATTAAGTGGCGGCGACTTCGTACACAACGGTCAAAATTTGCTTACATTCAATTTTCTTAAATTTAAATTTCTAAACAAATGAATATAACGTTTATCATACATGTGATAGCCTGTTATGTCTTTGGTATTGTGGCCGACATCATTGTACCCAATCCCACACCCCTCTCCCCAATCGCTGGCGTATCAGTTCGAGAGTATATATATATATGTATATATATAAGTATATATATTTATGTATATATATATATAGGCCTATATTATAGTAGTAAATTAGTTGCATTGTTGAGGGCTCCTCTGAGTCAGCTTTGTAGCTGCAACGGCTACCCTCATAAAAAAAATTGTTTTACAAAATAAATAAGCATGTAAATAAGTTGAGGGTGGTAGAAAGCGATATGGCAATTCAGGTACCGGTACTCGTTATGAGACCTAACACCCTTATTAACAAGACACCAAGACCAACAGGACAATTTCTCTT
>NW_022733237.1:0-1828 GCF_011630105.1 Anneissia japonica
TCTTTTTGGGATTTATCGATCGATTTATCGAAAAAAAATCGTATGCAACTACTCAATTTTTTTTTGTAGGCTTATGTATACACACATATGGCCTATCTACTGTAATAACAATAGGAAAAATTTACCTGACCGTTTTGAAGAGAGGAAAACCTTGAATTTTGAAGAACTTTTAAAGTCACTAAAAGATACTTAAAAAGTCGGGAAAGCTCATTTCCAACCATTTAGAAATAAACAATTTCCCGAGAAGAGCCTGAACCTCCCTTTTCTCTTTGGGTTCACTGATTCATTATAATAATTTTCAAGAGGGAAAAACCTTGAATTTTGAAGAAATTAAAGTAATTAAAAGACACCTCAGAAGTCGGGAAAACTCATTTCCCGCCTTCTAGGATCAAAATTTTCCCGGGGGAGAACCCCCGGACCCCCCTCCTTTTTGGGATTCATCGATTCATGGAAAATTCCAACGCAACTACTCATTTTTTAAAACTTTTTATGTATGTATACACACATAAGGCCTATTTACTGAATAACAATGGTAAAAAATTACCTGACCGTTTTCAAGAGGGAAAAACCTTGAATTTTGAAGAACTTAAAAGTAATTAAAAGACACCCTAGAAGTCGGGAAAGCTCATTTCCCGCCTTCTAGGAATCGAAATTGTCCCGGGGAGGACCCCGGACTCCCCTCCTTTTTGGGATTCATCGATTCATGGAAAATTCGTATGCAACTACTCATTTTTTTTTTATTTTTATGTATGTATACACTTAAGGCCTATTTACTGAATAACAATGGTAAAAAATTACCTGACCGTTTTCAAGAGGGGAAAACCTTGAATTTTGAAGAACTTTAAAGTAATTAAAAGACACCCCAGAAGTCGGGAAAGCTCATTTCCCGCCTTCTAGGAATCGAAATTTTCCCGGGAGGGGGGGGGGACCCCCGGACCCCCCTCCTTTTGGAGATTCATGGAAAATTCGTATGGACCTACTCATTTTTTAAAAATTGTTATGTATGTATACACTAAAGGCCTATTTACTGAATAACAATGGTAAAAAATTACCTGACCGTTTTCAAGAGGGAAAAACCTTGAGTTTTGAAAAAACTTAAAAGTAATTAAGACACCTCAGGAGTCGGGGAAAAGCTCATTTTCCGCCATCGATTATCGATTCATTGAAAAAAGAATACGATATGCAAATACTCATTTTCTTAAGGTATACACACATAACAGGCCTATTTACTGTATTGAGAAAGTTTACCTTACCGTTTTCAAGCGGGGGAAAACCTTGAATTTTGAAGAACAAAGTCGTTAGACACCCAGCTCAAAAGTCGAGAAAGGTCATTTCCAGCCATCTAGAAATCTAAATTTTTCCGGGGGAGGAATGTTGACCCCACCACCTAGGTTTGATTCCCGATCTGCATGATTCATATTCCCATTCATCTTATAAGTGGGCCCCCCCCCCACTTTAAAAAACGTTCCGCTGGCCCTGTACTATAGTGGTAGTGGTGGTGCTAGCTAAGCATAGGCCCACCTTCAATGAAATAAATATCACAGCATTTTATTTTATAATACTGATAGCCCTATTTTCAATTAGTTGATAATTAACTGTTACAACACTTGGTAAACATTTTTTTTAACTTTGTTAGGCCTACTTTGGCTGTAATTATTTTACCAAAAACCTTGTTCAAGCCTGCCCTGGGGTAGCTGGCTGCAGTAGGCCTGCCTATGGGTAGCTAGGCTCAGCCTAAACATTGGGAGGGTAGGAGATTGCTTGACAAATCGGGCAAACCTACAAAAATCGTGAACCAGAGTTAAAATATAAACCAAATAATTGTTTT
>NW_022733238.1:0-564 GCF_011630105.1 Anneissia japonica
CGTGTTAGACTCCTTGGTCCGTGTTTCAAGACGGGTCGGGTGGGCGACCGACCTCGCTGACCGATCCTAGGCGCCTGATGAGACCCGTTCTGCGCAGCCGAGCGCTGCACCAGCACGACACTGAGGACAGTCCCGCACCGACGCAACTCCCGGGAGACAGAGGGCCCAGCCCCGCGCGAAGCGGAGCAGGCGCGGATACCCTTCCTCGACCGGACGCCCAGCCGTTCAGGAGACCGGCTATAATCTCTCGCAGGCCCAGAAGGACCGAGCGAGGAACCTGCCGATCAGCCGTCTGGTGGACTCCCAGCCGGTCGTCAGCTCTGCGCACGGAAAAAGTGCACGCGCCAGAGGCACGAGCCACCGCTCGGCGGTCCTTGCGGATCCTGCAGGGCGACGGACGTGCTCCCGAACGCGCTGAATCTCCCATGCCACTTTGCGGGCCCACCCGTTTGCTTCTTAGCGGTTTCACGTACTCTTGAACTCTCTCTTCAAAGTTCTTCTCAACTTTCCCTCACGGTACTTGTTCGCTATCGGACTCGTGCCAGTATTTAGCCTTGGATGGAG
>NW_022733239.1:0-1237 GCF_011630105.1 Anneissia japonica
ATGACCCACATACCCCACCCTAACTGAGCTATGCATTACCAGTGTAGGGGCATTACACCACTAAGCTCCTAATGACCCGCATACCACACCCTAACTGAACTATGCATCAACAGGGTAGGGACTCCACTGAGGTACCCTATGGACCGGTATACCCCAAGGATATTCAATCAAGTTGAACCGTTACACATATAGGAGGTTTCTCCACCTGTCAGACATCTTAGAATCCAAGAGCATCAGTTTACATACAAATAACTAGAGTACTGCTACTGGTCAGCATTCATTGCATGAAGCTATGGATACTGATTTTCGCATATTAAAAGATGGCACACCATGTTTAACAAACATCATGCTAGCACAACAGTGCCTAGGAAGCTTAAGAATTCTACGTAATGCATTGTTATAACATACATTGAGAGATCTAATATTTATCTGCCGGTAATCGCACCACAAGGTAGCGCAATACATATTGATGCAATATGAACGTAAAAGGCAACACCTAACATCTACAGAACATTTTAGGAATTTACGATTTAGAGAGTTACTCCTAATACATAAAGACCTGTACTGCTTTTTAATATCTGCCTCATCACTTCTATTTGAGGTGAAAATGTGACAAAGATAAATTCCGCTTTCAACATACACAAGTTCATTGCCAAAGAGTTTAGTTATCGAATTGCCTTCTAATTTACATGTGGGTGGACAGTCGCATACATAAAGGCTTCCTATCATTAAATATAGTATCATACTCATTAGCAAATGCTTCACAAGCAAAAACTAGTTGCCGGAGTCCAGCAACCAAGGGAGTAAGCAAAACATGAACATATTAACATAGGTCATAACTGAGGTGATTAATTTTAACATTTCCACTAATACTATACTAACATACTGGTATTCGGTAAAAAAATTATCTTTAAACATAGGCCTATGTAAACGATATTTACAACTTTGATATGTTGATTGTGAAATGTACGGGTCTTTTTAAGTAGTCGACTTCAAACTGTGACGCATCACCACGGCTACTGCTGGCCCTCCATTTCCGAGACTATAAGTACCGTATTTATTCGAAAACTTCCCACTTTGAATAAACGCCACCCCCCCCCCCATTTGGAATAAACGTCTCCCTCAAGTAAACGCCCTGGGCGCAGTTGCGTCTCTAGGATATATTTTCTGGGGGGGGGGTTAAGTTGTCCGACAAGGGGACTTGAGCTCGTAGGCCCGAGCTGAAGGAAGGGTTGAG
>NW_022733240.1:0-786 GCF_011630105.1 Anneissia japonica
TTCTGATATAGACGGATAAAAATCAATAATGTCAAAGCATATGAACGAGTGATTATTTTTGTTGGGGATGTTTCGATTCCAGTTGATTACAGAGTTGGGAACATTCCCCTAGCAATAAACAAGAGACTCACAAATGTATCATCTGATATGGGCACATTCAACGCCGCTATACCCCCATACCAAGAAGCTCTAGAGAAAAGCGTGTATGAGCACCAACTGGAATTTACCACCAAAGAACAACCAGCCAAGAAAGAATCGAGTAAAAGAAACATCATATGGTTCAATCCACCATATAGCACCAATGTCAAAACAAATATCGGACACAAATTTCTACTTCTAATAGACCAGTGTTTCCCCAAAGGCCACCAGCTCAGGAAAATACTCAATAGGAACACTTTGAAACTCAGTTATAGTTCTATTCCCAGCATGAACAATATCATCACTGCACACAAAAATTCAGTACTGGCAAATGAAAAAACAAACGGCACAAACACTAAAAGTAACACTGACGGATGCAACTGTCGCAATAAAAATGAATGCCCGCTCCCAGGAAAATGTCTCACGGAAGGAGTAGTCTACCAAACAACCTGAAAGAGGAAACATACGTGGGACTGACTGAAAACAAGTTCAAAACCAGATATAGGAATCATACAAGTTCATTCCGAAATGCAAAGCATAAAAATAGCACGGAACTAAGCAAGTATAAATGGACCCTTACAGACTCTAATATTAAATACACTATAAAGTGGAAAATCATCAAGCAATGCAAACCGTATTCGAACATTA
>NW_022733241.1:0-843 GCF_011630105.1 Anneissia japonica
TTTCTACGTGGTGTTATCTTGATTGGACCCACTTTTGGCCCCCTTTCGGACATCTCTGGATCCGCCCCTGATAATGCAAGCCCATTACTCTTAACAGCAGGCAGACACGGCTTTGCCATAGGGAAAACCTTCCTTAGGGACATCTCTATTAAGAAGACATTTTTCCATTTAACACTACGGCCAACCCTATTAAGAGGACACCCTTATTAAGTGGATGGGGACATTTTCCAGGCCCGTAGGCAGGGGGTGCAGAGGGTGCGGACGCACCCCCACCCCCCCCCCCCCCCCCCCCCCAAATTTCAAAAGTCCACTTTTTAAAACCTAATATTTCACAAAATCGTTCCTAATTATCACAAAATGCTATAGCATGCCTTGCATTATATATTTGCCAGCACATCCAGCCGTTGATTTTAAATATGATATGAAATTTGTTTTAAAAATTTATCGTCTCCGGTGACTGCAGATTGATCTATAATATGAACAATCTGTATTCTGGGTTGATTTGCAAGGTACTACATGGACCCGTGTCATTTTTGAGGGCACATGTTAGTAATTATTATTTTTGAAAGAAACATTGAAAAAAAATGCTACCTTCAATTTCTATGGGCCCCTTGGTAGGCTTGGGCCACGGGGACCTTCCCCCTGCCCCGCTCTCGGTGGCCTGGACAGCAGAGGAAAAACAGTCTTTCCATGACGTTGCGACAGGTTGGTGAGTGCGTGTACCGTACCCGCGCGATTAAGCGCCCGGGCGCTTAAAATATTTTTTGCACTGTTTGAGGGGCGCTTATTCAAGCGGGGCGTTTATTCGAACGGGGCGCTTATGAAAATCGAGGGGTTCTTATG
>NW_022733242.1:0-1314 GCF_011630105.1 Anneissia japonica
AACATGTAATGTGAAGCGCTTAGAGGCCTTGTAAAGGCATGAAGCGCTATATAAGAACGACATATTATTATTATTATATATATATTTACTGTAACAGTTTTCTTTTTATAATTTAGATAAGTCTTCAAACTTGCTTATGATCTTCATTTCGTCTGAAGTTTTTACTTTGCAAAAAATACGAGCATCAGCTGTCCAAACTATATCTACTTGGCCATGTGCCTTTGCAGTATAGTATAACTTTGCATTTTGATTTGTCAAGTCCTCGTGGATAAATAAGGCTCTTCCTTTCAGTTTAGATTTTGCGGAGAAAACAAGTATTCGTCGATTACCACTTTCTTTCATTTTTCCAAATGTGTTCTGTCCAAATCGCTTAGATCAGTGTTTATCCACAGGTCAGTATTAAGTAAATCAAGAACAATTTCAAGAACAGGTTTGTCATCAGATTCTTCGATATTAAAGATCCGTAAACTATTGCTTCTACTATATTGCTCAAAATAGCTTACAAGCGACTCTACCTGTTCTAGCGAGCTTGAAATGTTCCCATTAACTTTATCAATGGTGGTTTCCACAGACTTAATTACAGCTGTGGTTATCAGCGGTACCATCATTTCAATAAACTTGGGTTTCTTAAAGCATTTCATATTACCTTGACAAACTTGCTCTTCCATGCCTACTGAAAGTTCTTCTTTCAGTTTTTGGATATCAAGCTATGGCGCCATATACAAAATTAGCTTGTAAGCTTTCTATATCGCTCCACTTGTGTGTGTACCGGGAACAACAATGGTGGTACTAGTAGTGGTATACTTGTGCTGCAGTAACAAGTAGTTGAGTACACTTTCTTATTCAAAAATTGGGAAAGTTGCTTCACCACTATGTACTTTTTCTAACCAGAAACCTGAAGCTTTATTACACATTTTTTTCAACCTGTCATATTATAAAACTGTTTTAGGGTAATAAAAAAAATGGTTAAAATCTCTTTTTAATATCAATGTTGTTATTAGTCCCGAACTATGTATATTTGGTGTTAGAAATATTACTGCCAAAGCCTTAAACTTAATTCTTTTAATATGTCGAAATTATATTTTTACTTAATAAACCAAATAAAATCAGATTTTTAGAGGAGTTAAAATTAAAGGTAAACGAAGAATATATTTAAAAAACCAGAGCGGATGAAGTTATTTTTGATAAAATAAAAATGGAGATCTCTCTTACAACAAAGAAATCTTATAAATTGGGATCAGTTTTAACTGCTATAATAGGCCTATTTCTCTATTACTTTTACGAATTTAATAGTTAAAAAAATTAATTCAACAT
>NW_022733243.1:0-619 GCF_011630105.1 Anneissia japonica
TACGAAGAAAATTGCACAGTAAGGCAAAAAAAATTCTTGTGTTGGGAAATCCAAGAAATGGGTGGTAGGAAAATGTTTTTTTTTTTTGTATCCAATCATGCCTAAAAATACAAATTACACAAAAATACAAAATAGACCATTTTTAATATCTACAGTATATTTAAGAGCTAAACTGTTGCATCGTCTGTCATCCAGCAAGGTAGACTATTTCAGCCTTTTTAGCGCATTAAAAAAAACAAAAGGAAAAAAAACCATAATGCCGAACTCAATTTTGTACTTTTTGGGTCGGTCGGGCATGGCCAACAAAATATTTTTCTTATTTGGCCTGATGTTTACCATGGTATACCCAAGTTATGTCACGTGACTGGTTGTGTAAACAAACATCGCTATATCGGTTTGTTGCTACTGCTTCGATTATTATGTTACATATTTGTATAATTTAGTAAATGATTTATAATTATAAAGGATGATGAATTTTCTATGAAAAATATTATTAGAAATCTAGTACATACAGTTTTTATTCAAGGTAGTTTTTTTATAGAAAAATGTCCTGAGACATATTTTCATTTACCAGTATTCAGCAATTTTTTTTTTCTTTTTCAGAAAACTAAAAATGGAA
>NW_022733244.1:0-1171 GCF_011630105.1 Anneissia japonica
ATCACGCTTAGGCTTATGTGTTCTATTAGGCCTATGTATAACGTGTACTGATGCATATTTACATGATTAGAAATATTCATTTTAAGTGATCCCAGGAAATAATTTGTATTGGCTCAAGAATAAGCTTTAAAATTTTAACACTGTGTACAAGGGGGGGGGGGCCGCGGCTCCCACGGCTCTCCCCTGGATACGTCCATGGGCGCGTAACAGGGGTCTTGGGTCAGAGTGGGTATTTATTTTCCCGGTTAGTAATTTACCATACCCACCCCACCCCTCTCCCCATATAGAAAACAATACGACATAGGGCTTATCTTATTTATAATATAGGCCACACACGCGTGTTTGAAACTAAATAATAATAAGCATTTTCATCAAGGTTTTATTTATTCCAAACATATTCTTTCACCATCAATACACATTGAGGCCCTTTTTTTTATGTTAAAACGATCTATCTTAAATTTGTCTTTCTTGAGTTTGGGACTATTATGTGTTTAAATAACTTAAAAGGATAAACCTAAAAAAGCCCTAAAAAATGATCACGAAACGCGCAAAATATTTTTGTGTTTTTAATTCTAATTTAGTCGGAATTGATGAAAACTCCCTAAAATGTGCAATTTATAGAGGAAATTGGCCTACCGTAACAAGAAATGCGCGCAAAGAATTTGAGAATTTTAGGCACTTTCAAGAACGATTTTCCAAAGATGGATATTTTCCCCTTGTCCCCGGTGTTTTTAATTCTAATTGGAATTGATCAAAACTCCCTAAAATGTGCAATTTTTAGAGGAAATTGGCCCATGTTGACAAGAAATGCTCGCGAAGCGCGCGAAATTTGAGGTTTTTAGGCACTTTCAGGGGATGAAAAGGGCATTTATAAAGGGGTGGGGAAGATTTTTCAAAGATAGATATTTTCCCCTTTTCCCCAAGTGGTTACGCCATCAGCATAGATCAAAGGAGTTATAACAGTTTTTGAAGTGGAGAAGGGGTTTCAGGGTGTTGTGAGTCTGGTCGTTATGATATCTTTTCTCTTCTTTTTTTCTTTTTCTTTTCTTTACTTTTTCTCTTCTTTCTCTTTCTCTCCCTCTCCCCTCTTTCTTTTCTCTTATTACCCAGTCCGGTACGACGGCTTGGTCAGCCCGGTAAAAACCGTCAGGGGAGGGGCAGTTTTCCCCCT
>NW_022733245.1:0-688 GCF_011630105.1 Anneissia japonica
TCAGCGTGATCAGTCACGCGTGACTTCATCTACGCGCAATATTGCGTTTTACGTAGCAAATTTTTTGATTGATCATAACTTCACCATCGTTAGGCCTCTTTTGTTGAAACTTCACACAGGTATACTTCATGTCAAGTACTATCCATATGCACAGTACTGTCCGAATTGCAGCTCATTACGCGCACGTACGCGTGCGCTAAAAATTAAATTTGTTAAAAATTAAATCAAGTTTTGACTAAATTTGTGTACGTTTCAGGTAATTCTGAGCATTTCAACTTTTTCACAAATTTCCAGGTCGCGCGCGCATTTTCGCGCGCGCAGCGCGTGCAGATGATTCTAATTACAATTTTTGACATAGTTTCTTACACTGTAATGACATATTTGCATTCTTTTTCAGTAATTTTACGTCTAATAATAGTGTAGTACGCGCACATCTAAGATTCGTGTGCATTTGCACGTTTTTGTCTATTTTCAGTCAAAATTAGTCAAAATTGTACCCATTTTTAATCAGTTATAGTTCCTTCAGGATGAAAGGCGACCCCAAATTTTATTCCATATTCTGAAAGCACATGAGTTGTACATATGGTTTTATAGGTCAAAATGGCTCATCGGATATTATGACGTCATCATATTGCCATCTGAATTTAACAAACTGAATATTATCGATGACGTCATTTAAAAAAAATGT
>NW_022733246.1:0-1646 GCF_011630105.1 Anneissia japonica
ACTCAAATTACAATTTTTGACATATTTTAAGTTTCTTACACTGTAATGACATATTTGCATTTTTTCAGTAATTTTACGTCTAATAATAGTGCAGTACGCGCACATCTAAGATACGTGTGCATTTGTGCGTTTTTGTCAATTTTCAGTCAAAATGAGTCAAAATTGAGCCTTTTTTTAAACAGTTATAGTTCCTCAGGATGAAAGGTGACCCCCAATTTTTATTACTTTTTCTGAAAGTACATGAGTTGTAAATATGATTTTATAGATCATAATGGCTGATCGGACATTGTGACGTCATCATATTGGCATCTGAATTCAAGAAAGTAAATTATAGCTATGACGTCATTTTTGAAAATACGCATTTGAGCGTATCTCGCTTATCCTTGATCGATCGTCTTCCAACTTTGAGTATGTTATAGCTGAGACAATTCTCTTTCATATATTTGATTTTTTTTTACATTTTGATGACGTCATCATGGTCAGAAAAATTGTTTTTTCTGACCCCCTCATTTCTCTTTCTTCAAAACGTTGATGAGCCCATATAATCTTAACCTTTCGTAATTTCTAAATCATATTAGGTGAGCATAAGCTTCAGGTCAAGGTTGAATGTTATGTACCTTAATTTTTCCGTTCGCGCTCTTTAGCGTGCACGTACGCGTGCGTCAACATTTATATATGCATAAAGCCATGAATATTTTTAATCAATTATAGCTCCTTAGGATGAAAGGTGACCCCCAATTTTTATTACATAATCTGAAAGCACATGAGTTGTAGATACGATTTTTTACTTTATAATGGCTGATCGGACATTGTGACGTCATCATATTGCAATTTGAAATAAGAAACTGAATTTTTATTTATGATGCCATTATGTTTATACTCGTTTGAACGTATCTCGCCTATTCTTGATTGAATGTCTCCCACCTGTGAGTATGTTATAGCTAAATCAATTCTCTTTAAGACGTGTCCCTTTATTTTTCATTTTGATCACGTCAGCATGGTCAAAAAGAATGGATTTTTGGAGCCCTTTTATCTCTCATTCTTAAAAGATGTAAAAATAATAGAACAGATGAGGGCGGCAGACTGTATTTTGACGCTATCAGACTAATATAATTATATAGGTTATATGAAGGGAAAGTTCGTGTGGCATTACCAACTAACAGGCGGTTTTAAATACACTTGACAATGTTTAATTTCGTGTGCTACACGCACACATGGTGACGTGCGTGTCTGTTAAAATTTGAAAATTCTCCATATTACTATTCAGATAGTTTAAAGAACGTTTCGGGTCATTTTCAGCATTTCAAAGCTTTCCATAAATTACCCACCGTACGTTCATTTCCACGCACACAGCACATACTAAAGCTGGAAATTACGCGTTGTTACATAATTTTGTGTTCCTGACACTGTCAGGAGTCACTCTTTGTGACATTACCGTGCTCACGGGCGTCAAGACGTGTGTGTACGCATGCGGAAATCTTTTAAAATGCTCAAAATTATTTTTTTTTCAAAAACTAATTACAGCATATTTTAGCATATTATGACACTTTTCAATCAGCACCACATGATCTTAGTGAGGGCCAAAGTGCGGCGGATCACCTAACTCGTCCTCAGTGACGAGTTCAAATCTAGTTGGTGATCCGCAA
>NW_022733247.1:0-506 GCF_011630105.1 Anneissia japonica
TCCTGTAAAAATACCGTCAAAATACTGGCAATCAGGACGCCAGTCGTCAACCGTAATGTAGAATTACAGGACCGTTATTAATTTATTCCTGTAAAAATACCGTCAAAATACTGCCAATCACGCCAGTCGTCAAACGTAATGTAGAATCACGTTTACCGTTCATAATTATTCCCTGTCAAAATACGGAAAATTACTGTCAATCTCAATGCCGGTCGTCAACCGTAATGTAGAATCACAGTACGGTGAATAATTAATTCCTTAATAATACGGTAAATTACTGTCAATGTTAAATGTCGTTCGTCAACCGTAATGTAAAAACCGTAATGTAAAAAAGGTACCGTAAATAAGTAATTCCTGTAAAAATACTGTAAATTATTGTCAATATGAATTCCGGTCGTCAACCGTAACGTAGAATCACAGGTGACGTAAATAATAAGCTTCTCAACCGTTAATAATGTAGAATTACAATTTTAAATTTATTAAAAATTATTTCTGTAAAAATACAA
>NW_022733248.1:0-1042 GCF_011630105.1 Anneissia japonica
TGTGAAAAAATATACTTTACTACAATGCTATGTGCTGCGTTAATGTTCGCCAACAGTACATAGGCCTATGGAATCATAAATTATTTAGTTTTACTTCATGCATCCGTATTGGGCTTTTAATTCACAACATCGTCAACGAGACAATAGTGAAATCAAGGTAATGAATGTACACGTAAGGCTGCCTTGATTAGACCGTCTTTCAACGCAGAATGTTTATTTCTGTTCGTTTTATTGTCAGATTCCTCTTTTGTTACGTTCTACTAATAATTTATATTCATTGCGTTTAATTTAACTTTAAATTGATTTATTGAGTATGCCCCACACTTTTGAAAATACGACAATACAAAACACATGGAGTTCATATCACCGAAGAACATATAGGCCTACTACATAGCAAAAATCATAAAGCTACAAAAAACAGATAATTATCCCCATTTCAATTTCATGAGCTGAAATAAAATTAGCACATTACTGTATTGCGTAAACAACTGAAATAGGCCCCTAATAATAATAATAATAATAATAATAATAGGCCTAATAATAATAATAATAATAGGCCTAATAATAATATGTATAGGCCTATGTACATATGACACAGTACTTTCAAATTAAATACCAGTCTAGAGCGCTGTTAAGTATTGAATTACAAGGGTCTGTGGGAACCCAGATTGCGTCTTTTGCTATCTCCTTGGCCATGTGTATGTGCCAGGGAGTTAGCCAGGCCGCTAACAAAACTGTGTCCCTAGCCCCACTTATTGCATTATACAAAGGGTGAGGAAAGAGGCCAGTAAGAAAGAAAAAAAAGTATGTGTATTACTAAATTGCGTCGATATATTAGTAAAGAGACACAACAAGCAAAACTAAAGAAGATGTAAGTGAGTTTGGGCCTAAAAAAAGTAAAAAAAATACTTGTTAGACGAAATGAACTGAATGAAAATATATGAAAAACCTGAGCACACAAGTGCAGTGCGACCGGCGATGAGGTAAAAGGATGATAGGTAAGGAACGCCAGCCGTGCAAAAACCGATTGTTGGGCCAACCA
>NW_022733249.1:0-519 GCF_011630105.1 Anneissia japonica
TACTTTAATTTCAACTATCAAAGATTTATGGCAAATCATCCGAAATTAATTTAAAATCTATGGATTTTAAAAGCGAAGAAGAAGTTACGGTATTAATTCAGAAATCACAATGGGATGCTCTGAATAAGGCCAAAGGCGGGTCGCATGTAAAGGAAGGCACGCCAGCAGCCTATACTAAGTGCAAGTTTTGCAGTTGATCCTTTATTCAAAGAGGGAGTAACCTAAGGCAAAGAAACATGCACTAACAGCATGTATAACACATGAAGGGAAATTGCATTTAACAGGTGGCACAGCATGCGCTGACCAGCAGTGCAATGGGCCTACATGGAAAAAAACCTTGTAATTTACATGCGGTAGGGCATGCGCTGACAACCAGTATGCTACCTAATGTAGGAAACCCAACCTGTATGACATGGTACAGCATGCGCTGATATCCAGTACGCTACTTACTATATGAAGAACCCTGTACGTGACATGTGGTACAGCTTGCGCTAATATCCACTGTGGTACCCAGAGGAA
>NW_022733250.1:0-523 GCF_011630105.1 Anneissia japonica
ATGGGAGTAAGGTCGATCGAGAACAGGATTTCCTCGTCGTCGAATCTCATGTGCACCTCGCCGTTCTTTTTGCTGGACATCCACGCCGCTTTTCTGTAGACGCCGCAGAGTTTGTCGACCAGCTTCGTCCTCATGCCAGCAAAATCGCGAAACAGGTCTGCCCCGTCGTCGAACAGGAACGGCTCGCAGTAGCAGAGGAGCTGTACCCATTTCTCGTCCGGTATCCTACCCGATTCGTGGTAGTTCACGAGTCTTTCGGCAAACGCACGCACCTCTTTCGAATTTACGTCGTTCGTCAGTTCCAACTACCTCTGCTTCGTGCTACCGTACAGTCTATCTTTTAACGTGTCGCTGGCTTGCAGGAAAGACAGAATGGCCATAGCGTTCACGTACCAGGTAACGTCCTCGAACCGCAGCGCATCGCGGTCGTCCATGAATCGAAGCACGGCTCTTGCAACGACGTCCGTCGTCGACAGCGGGTCGGCATCGCTCAGGTCCAAGGTTACGACCGCGCTGTACCGAA
>NW_022733251.1:0-679 GCF_011630105.1 Anneissia japonica
CCAATTTCCTCTATAAATTGCACATTTTAGGGAGTTTTCATCAATTCCGACGAAATTAGAATTAAGAACACAAAAATATTTTGCGCGCCTGGCGCGCATTTTTTTAGGGCTTATTTAATTTTATCCTTTTAAGTTATTTAAACACATAATAGTCCCAAACTCAAGAAAGACAAATTTAAGATAGATCATTTTAACCTAAAGAAGGGCCTCAATGTGTGTAGATGGTGAAAGAATATGTTTGTAATAAATAAAACCATGATGAAAATGCTTATATTTTTAGTTTCAAACACACGTGTGTGGCCTATATTATAAATAAAATAAGCCCTATGTCGTATTGTTTTCTATATGGGGAGTGGGGTGGGGTGGGTATGGTAAATTACTAACCGGGATATGAGGATTTTATGTTATTATTATTATTATTATTATTATTATTATTATTATTATTTTGTAATGATGTTGTTTGTACTGTTCTTTAATTCTATTAAAGAGGGCCCCTGAATATCAGTTAACCTACTGGGCTAAACTAGAAGGGTTACCCTCTTTAAAGATGGTTGAAATAAACATTAAACAAATTTAAAAAATAAATACCCACTCTGACCCAAGACCCCTGTTACGCGCCTGGTGTTAGCGCCAATGTGTGCCCTTGTGCGGACAGGAGATGTGCCCCTCCTCTGAAGCT
>NW_022733252.1:0-846 GCF_011630105.1 Anneissia japonica
GCGTACGCGGGCGTCAAACTTTTAAAATGCTTGAAATCACATTTAGATTAAATTAGAGCACGTTTTAGGCCATTTTGAGCATTCCAAATTTTTTTGAAATTTACCACTACGCGAGCGCATTTTTAAGTGCGCAGCACGTATTGAAGCTAGAAAATAATTTTTTTGTCAAATTTTGGTTTCCTGACATTGTTTTGACAAGTTTCCAATCTTTTCAATCACTCTATGGCCAATAACAATGCCGTACGCATGCATCAAACATAGTGACCTTCGTCCGCATTTATGCCGATATACAGTGAAATATTGCTAAAATCAGGCCTAATTTGAAACAGTTACAGCTCATTAGGATGAAAGGTGACCCCCAATTTTTATTACATATTCTGAAAGCAGATGAGTTGCAAATATGATTTTATAGGTCATAATGGCTGATCGGACATTATGACGTCATCATATTGCCATCTGAATTCAACAAACTGAATATTATCGATGACCTCATTTTAGCAAATGCGCATTTGAGCGTGTCTCGCTTATTTTTGATGGATTGTCTTCCAACTTGGAGTATGTTGTAGCTGAGGCAATTGTCTTTCATATATGTTGCAATTTTTTACATTTTGATGACATCATCATGGTCAAAATATAGGGTTTTGCTTACCCCCTCATCTTTCTTTCGTCCAGCCTTTGATGACACCATAATCACCTTAAACAGTCGTGATTTTTTAATCATATTTAGTGGGTATAAACTTCAGGTCATGGTTAAATGTTATGTACATTATATTTTTGTGCACGCGTAATAACGCGAGCGTTCGCGTGCATCAAAATTAATATATGCTTTATATCATGTCTTTTTTA
>NW_022733253.1:0-615 GCF_011630105.1 Anneissia japonica
AGTCAAATTGATCCTATCGCATGAATTATAGCAGAGTTAAATTAACCCATCCACAGAGAGCAAAGGTGATCCTATCGCAATGCATAATGGCAGTTGGCAGAGTTATACCCTATTCAGACTACACTCTCTTGTGATCGGTTGCGATGTAATCGGTGGTAATCCAAAACTGATTACTCCCGATCGCAATCAACGAACGCATTCAGACCAACACAAGCAAACTTTACATTCTAGGGCCTAGGCCTCCAGTGTCTAGGCCTATGTTGCCTGGGTGTACGGTAAGAATGGCCCCGGAAAAAATGGCCCCAGAAAAAATGGCCCCGGAAAAAATGGCCCCAGTAAAAATGGCCCCAATAATCAAATTCTGTATTAAAACTGATTTTCTTTAGTCAATATATATGCATTTTTTTATCTTAAATAATTTAGTTTTTAAAAGGAATCTAACATCAAACAAATTGCCATTTACATTTTACTTTTTGCAAAAATTAATATTCAATAATAAAATATTCAAAGATAAATAAAAAGCCATGAATTACACTTTTTATTTTTTTTCTCCATTTAAATGTTAAAAAATAGCAACAACATAATCAATAAATCAACATAAATCATGCATTTATT
>NW_022733254.1:0-1054 GCF_011630105.1 Anneissia japonica
GGTATTGCTTGCGACGCTTCTGAAACCGGCGTGGGAGTAGTGTTGTTTCATCGTTATGCCGATGGCAGTGAAAGACCATTGGCCTATGCTTCAAAAACACTAAATGACAGCCAACGCAAGTATGCACAAATTCAGAAGGAAGCCCTTTCTATTATTTTTGCCTTGAAAAAATTTCATCAGTTCCTCTATGGACGAAAGTTCATCCTAGTAACAGATCACAAGCCCTTGATATCACTATTTGCACCTGATACACCGACACCAACTCTAGCTGCAAATCGTTTAGCCCGGTGGGCGCTAATATTGAATCAGTATGATTATACCATTGAGTATCGGAAGACAACCGATCATGGAAATGCAGATGCGTTAAGTCGGTTGCCAATGGCACCGGACAAAGATTTTGACAGGGAAGAGGATGATGCAGAAACAGACACAGTCTGTATGATAAAGTCAATCAATCTCCAATTAAACAACAATGCTAAACTGTTGCAGAAAGAAACCCTTAAGGATCCAGTACTGACAACTGCGATTAGATACACCAGAGAAGGGTGGCCTTCTCGGGAGATAACCGTTACCCAAAGTACAGAGGGGTACAAGGTACAAGATTTCAAGAGACTGAAGGATTCACTTATGGTAACAAATGGATGTCTACTGTATGGAAACAGAGTGGTGATACCCTTCAAACTACGTTCACATGTCTTGGAACTGTTACATATTGGACACTTTGGCATGCAGAGAATGAAACAGCTAGCACGTACTGCTGTTTACTGGCCAAATATTGATACCGACATAGAGGACACTTGTCGCACGTGTACACCCTGTGGAGAACATCAAAACCAGCCTAACAAAGCACCTATACACCCTTGGATGCTTCCGGAAAAACCATGGAGTCGAGTACATGTTGATCATGCGATTAAGTTCATGGGTTCAAATTGGTTGTTAGTAGTCGATGCATATTCAAAGTACCCGTGTATTCATCCAACTACTTCCATTTCGACCAGCGCTACTATCAAGCTACTTGAAGAGGATTGTGCACATTTCGGATACCCACACACAC
>NW_022733255.1:0-731 GCF_011630105.1 Anneissia japonica
TCTAATCCAGAATTGTAGATTATACTGATAAAGTAGATTTATAAAAAAAAAAAAAAAAAACCCCGCCCCTCCCCACCTAAATTTTGGCCTAACAGCATATCAACTACAAAAGGGCCTGCTACTGTACTTCCCATTTTCAATAAATTTCTGTAACTTTCTAGTGCATGGCCTGGTATTTTGACATTTACAAATCTTCTTTGAAAAACTATCAACAACACCTTCATGTCTATACACAAAAAATGTAATGGCTCCAATACAATGTTCATACACAAAAAATACATGACTGTCTATGACAGCTGCAGTACACTTCCTCTTTAGGATTCTTCAATTGATATGTTTTCTCCGTTTACAATGTTTTTATTACTTTGCTCTCTATTTGACCTTGTCAATCTGGAAGTGTTCTGTTTATTAAGTGGAAAGTTAATAAATCAATAAGTCAATGCATGAATGAATACAAACATTCTTTTAAATGACAATCAATCACAGCAACAATTTTCATCAATTGTTAAAAACAATAAAATGAACTCTAAATAAAACCACCTGTGCCAAAATACAGTAAAGGGAAAACTCTGAACATGAAAAAACATATATGCAATGATATAAAACATGAAGAGGGGTCCACATGTGTTCATTTATGAATAATATAGAAAGACAACAGGAAACGGAGTAGAATTTTGGAAAAATATGTTCTAAAAGCCTACTCCATTCCCTGTTTTCTTTCTACAGTATAT
>NW_022733256.1:0-1584 GCF_011630105.1 Anneissia japonica
AGTATTAAAAACAATTAAAACAAAAGAAAAGATTTACCATTAATTAAAGTACGCCGGGTCTTCAGTCTTGATCAAAAATGTGACGAAATAACGATAATTGAAAAAAAATTCTAATTCATTCCAATAATTTACGCGAGCATGGAATTTACGCGAGCACGCACGCGCGCAAATATTCGATTATATATGAATTCTAATACACTGCCCCTACTAAGTGATGTTAATTATAAAATATAACTGTAGACCCAATTAAGTGTGTGAAATGAATATGCAATGTACGTAACACATATACTTTGCATGTGTTCATCGGGAAGATTATGAAACAAAATGGACGGTGTGTACCACGTGACTTTCGTAAACCAAGGAGCGGAATGTCGCAACTCTTTATATATATGGCTCTGACACATTGGAACATGCGATATTATTAACTATAGAGGTCGCTACGTGATGGTGAAGTTTATAATCTAACACGGTCGGCAACCTTTTACTCCTTACGACCCGAATTTTTTACCGTAAGATCTGAAGTTATTATAGAAATGTCATCCAAGATACAAAATGTACAGCCAATGGTTACCGTAGAACCCTAATTTGGGACACCCCTATTAGGAGACACTTTTCCGTGAAATTATATCTTCTAACACTACTGCCACCCCCTATTAAGTGTACACATCTATTATGGGAACAGTCTGGGTGTACCAAATGGTAAAATCAATAGACTTGCAACCCCTAGTAAGGGGCACTTTTGAATTTGTTTTCATTGTATAACATCGATAAAAAAAAAAACAAAAAACAGAAGTCTTTTGAGCAAAAAACTTCACATCAAACCAGAATGTTTTCCCCTAAATCCTTAGTGTGAACTACATTCAATTTTAAAAAATATTGTCAAATTTTACACTTAACCATGGGGATTTTCTCTTTTGTGTGTACTTTCATATAGGATACTAATCTATATCATAATTTGCACCGTTATTTTTGAATGCTATATGCATCTAATAGAAAGCTCTGTATATAAAAAGAGAATATTTGGTCATTAAATTTGCATGGGAACATAACTATTGCAGTTTGTCATAATAAAGAGTGAATTATTGCATCTAAAGACTGACGTTACAAAATCACAACCCAAACGGTGTCGAAGTCATCATAAATACGTTTAATACCATACGTTTAAATGATAGGCCCACAAACATTCACCACATGAGAAATAAACAATAATAAACAATAGGTGCCTATCAACTCCATGTAATTCTAAATTAAACGTAACATAGAATACAATTAACATGTCGACAAGGACGCGAGCCCCGCACACAAAGTCTCGAAAACCTTAGACAATGGCGGCTAGACTTTACGAGTTGGCGAAGATTTTCTTTGCTATCAACCTTCTTTAAGAAAGAGAATTCAGGGTAGGCGGTATGCAAATAAATCATATATTTCATAGATTTAATCTATTTCATGGAACATGGCGGGTAAATTGTTGTAAAAGCCTCTGTATTTCGCTCCCAAAGGAAGAGGGAAAAGCCGAATTGTATGGAACGCCATCGCTGCCTTCGGTAACAGCTTACCATTCGGCGCATTTACATTCGGCCCTTT
>NW_022733257.1:0-620 GCF_011630105.1 Anneissia japonica
TAAGCAATAAATACTCTTTAATTTTAAAAATTGAACTTCAAAAATTATATCATGTATTTTCATAAGTTTATCCATATAAATGAGAGTTTCTTAAGTGTATTGTCTTTGAAAAAGCTAATTTAAAAAAAGAAATTTTAGTTTTAAGCCACTTGCTGTCATGATATATTCAGTAAATGTTTTACAACAATCTGTTGGCACCTATTACCAAAAAGTGCTGTTAAATCAGCTGCTTAATAATGATGCAATCTTATTTTTCTGATTTTCTTCTTTAGCCATTCAATCGCTGCACTATCCTTATGCCCTGTAGTCAAGGGGGGAGGGATAAAGTCCCCTTCATGTTTTCCAACAAATGCACATGTTTGCGTATGTTTTAACTGTTGTTTTGTTTGACCTTATAGGAAAGCAACAAATTCAAGTGGCGTGCGTTAGTGGAAAGGTCCATTGTTTAGTTACTGTGTATTGAGTGTGTGTTTCAAAATATTATATATTTAAAACCGTTGTAAATAAAAAGTAAAAGCACTTCAAAAATATAAAGAAAAACAAAACCAAATATAGCAAACTTGAATAATTATTATCGTTGTTAATGTTATTGCTGTTTATGTTGTGGTTGGCGTCTAGTG
>NW_022733258.1:0-2072 GCF_011630105.1 Anneissia japonica
ATATATTTGGTTCTGTTTATTACATTTATTTGTAAGTAATGTTTTCTGGTAAATTGGCAGTAATCGTATGACAATGAATGGAGTTGTTCAGTCAATTTCCTTTTAAAGACCGTTATTGTAGCTACTATAAGATGTCTGTTGTTACAGCGAGTGAGATGTGAGAGGAGTTTTAAGCTGGTTTCACACGTTGCGATTTCGCTTACGATAAGCTGCGCTACAACTTACGGCTACAATATTTTGAACATGTTCAGAATTTAATTTGACAATATTGTATGCTGCCAGCTGACTATGCGTTTTTTGTCGTATACTGGCTGTATGCCTCTCACACCTTCCCAACCTCCCGCACACCAGATGATTTCAGACTGAGCGTATCGTAGCGCAGCTTGACATATCAGCAACACATTTTTTTATTTAGTCATGAGAAAGATCTTGTTCAAACATATAACACCAGATTCATTTTATAATATACTTTGCTATTAAACAATGTTATAATATGCAAATAATTTAAAAGGAAAGAAGGAATGAACACTAGATCAAATCTAAGATATAGGTACGGAAAACATAAATTGCATTATTTATTAATATAATGGACTGCAATGACTTGGCACAGACTTCACTTTCTAAACTATTACCACAATGATGCCAGGGAATCAAAATGGAATTGTCCATCTTTCTACATGATTGACAGCTCAATGTTCACCTCATTTACATACGAATTGTACCTTAGTCCATGGTCATTGCTGTTATATTATAATATTGCACATACTGTACTTCCTTCCATTATGACTGGAAGAATATAATATTCCTGATCGAAATGGAATTTAACAGGCATTTTATTTCGTTCAGTCAAGTGTATAGCTAATACTATTTTTCTGGAATAAGAAACACTATATATAAACAGATATCATAAGCCACTCCTAAACCTCTTTAATAATGTCAATCAAGTTGTAGTAATTATCCAATCATATTAAACTAGTCTTTAAAGTACTATCATTTCTAGTCTTACTCATCTAATCAATAGATGGATTATTTTTATTATACTGGACATTAAACTAAACTAAATTAAGACATATGCAGTATGAAATTATACAATACTTGTTGGTTGGTATAGCAACAGTTTTTCTCCCCATATATTCCCCAATATATATATCAAACCAATCATTTGAACTTGATTAATCTAAACTAAAACCCAAATATTTGATAATTTTTTGGTACATTTGCATTTGTTTTGGTTTTTTCTCTGTTGTTGTTAAGCGCCTCAAGGTTGTGTCAACGTGAGGTGCTATATAAATCCAGAATTATATTATATTATAGTATATATTGTCCAATTGCAAATATTGAAATAGCAAATTTTTGCTGGGCCCCTGGAAACCAGACATATAATAACAGATGCTTTTTTCAAGGAGCAGAGCGATTTAAACCCAGCATTGGCCAGGTTAGAACTGGGGTCTTCAGCGAATGAAACAGGAACATTATTTCTCTGCCAAACGCTCAGCAGAGTTTTAAAGTCTGTTTACTCTTCAAAGCTCTATACTCTCTGGATTTTTAATACCTCTTTAACAAAGATAATGAAAATTCAAAAATGAATTTGATAATGATGAATGCGAGAGGTGAACTTCACTGAATCTAACTATTCTATTCTCTAGAGAAATTCCCATAATTTTATACCGTGTCACCTAAGTGTCAAGCAAATTTAAATTTGCTTGACACTTAGGTGACAAGCAAATTTAAATTCAAGATGCTGCAACTGCCTAAGTGTTATTAAATCATTAATGATGATGAAAATACATACTTTTCACATCATGGATGCTTTTAAGTGAACTATTATAGTATAAGTACTTCATGCCTCCATTAAATGCACTTTGATGATCAAATGTTAATGTACTGTAAACAATCAATGATGGAAAGTTCAGATTGTTTATATTTATTTATTAAAAGCACACAACTTATGTAAAGCCACTGGTTTTCATTCTTGTCCAGATTGAATCACAAAATTCCATAAAATATAATAGTAAAATGGAAAATGATTAGGATTTGTATATAAAAATAGATTGCTATTATTTCATGAGATT
>NW_022733259.1:0-7882 GCF_011630105.1 Anneissia japonica
TATGTGAAAAGTATATATATGTATATATACATATATATGTGTGTATATATATTGGATTTATTGGACCAAATATAGCCAACGAAAATCTGGTGGTGATTGGGCAGTACACCTGGAGACATCCCTACTCTTTTTCGAAGAATGTATTGCGTTCTTTAACGTGCAACGGCTTAAACGTCTCATCCGAAAGACGGTGCACTATTAGTATTTCAGCTCTACAGCTGAAACACAAGAAGAGGCAGCGATGGGAAATGAACCAGGGACCTAGAGATTTCCACAGTTCAGTGCACACACAGTGCTTACCACCAGATTAGCCAATTAGCCGAGCTATGCTGCTCTCTTATTGCGGTAACGGGTGGAGGGTGTGGGGTGGGAATGGTGCAGACTGTGCAATCGCACCCCCTAAATTGTATTAAGAAAAATAATTGTTGTATTAATTGTTTATATGAATTACCGGTAAGATTGTTAAGGTATGATCAATTTCCGGGCGCCTACAGGTGAACTCTCACGCAACCCCCTCCCTCCCCCTTCTACCGCCAAATCCTGTAACTCTATTGTGTCTTATTCTGCTGATGAGTTAGGAAAATGGGAAAACACCCAGAAACAATAGACAAATAATGCAGTAGCCGGGTACTCATTGCGCCCGACGGTTGTCGAGCGATGCGATTCTATGGGGAAAACAACGCCACAACGCACATGCAACGGATCGTTTTTTGTTTTTTGTTTTTTGGTTTTTTTTAAAAATAAATATCCGTTCAGACTGGTACCGCGAAAATCAGCAGACGGCGTTATATCGTCTAACGCGCTCACAGGGTGCGGAGTTGGAAATATCTCATGAATAATGCCAAATGTAAGCCATTGATTTATAATAATAATAATAATAATAATAATAATAATAATAATAATAATAATAATAATAATAATACACATTTTTATAGCGCCTATTAAAGCAAACAAAACTGGCTTGTCACCGGCGCTGGAGGATGTTAGAAAGAAGTTGAACTATTTGAAGAGGAATGATTTAAGAGTAGATTTGAATAATTGCGGATCAGAAATGATACGTAATTGAGGAGGCAGAGAGTTCCAGAGTTTATGAGCAGAGAAAGAAAAAGAGCGTTCACCGTTACGAATATGCTTGACTCGTGGAGTAACAAGTTTGAGGGATTGAGAAGAACGAGTAAAACGGGAAGAAACCTGTTTGTCTATAAGCGAACAGAGATAAAGTGGGGCACGACCATGGATAGATTTTTGGGTGAGAAGAACAATTTTAAAAATGATTCGCTTATCAACTGGAAGCCAGTGAAGAATGTTTAAAATTGGTGTGATGTGGGTGAACCTTTTAGACAATGTTACAACACGAGCAGCAGAGTTCTGAAGTTTCTGAAGGTGTCTAATGCTACTAGCAGGTAAACCATTGAGCAATGCATTGCAAAAGTCAAGTTTGGATGAAATAAAAGCATGAACAAGAGAAGCAGCAGCAGAAGATATGTAAGGTCTAATGGAACGGATACGGCGAAGATGAAAGTAACCCGATCGGCATACAGATGATATATGGTTGCTGAAGTCAAGATGTTTGTCAAATATGACCCTAAGTTCCGAACCGAAGTAGAAGGAAATATGTTAATACCATTACAGTTTATGTTAATTTCAGGAACAGTGCGAGTACGATATTTGGAAGAAATAACAAGAAGTTCAGTTTTACTAGGGTTTAATTTAAGTTTTATCATTGAAGACCAAATAGTAATAGATGAGAAACATGATTCAAATATGGAAATAGTAGAAGCAATGTCAGCGGGATTGTCAAGATCGACTTCTTTCCAGAGCTGGATATCATCGGCAAATAAATGATAATTGAGACCTAAAGAATTTAACAACTTAGAAAGACTGGATGTATAACAAATAAAAAGAAGAGGGCCAAGAACGCTACCTTGAGGAACACCATGTTTAAGAGGAATTTTATCAGAGAATGCATTACCAACGTTAACAGAGAAATGGCGACATTGAAGATAATTAGTGAGAAGTTTATGGGCTTTGCCAGACACCCCAAATTCTGTAAGTAAGGTATTCATAAGCATCACATGGTCAACAGTGTCAAAGGCAGATGAATAGTCGAGAAGCATGAGAACGACACCTTTTCCTTGGTCAAGTGAATTTAGAACACTACATGTAAGGGCCAATAAAGCTGTTTCAACACTATGAGATTTATGATAAGCAGATTGACAAGTATCGTTACGGGTATCGTTACGCTTCAAATGATGTGAATTGATATCCATAGAGCGTGGCAGTCCTTTGTATCTTTCCATATAATAACCAATTACTCTCCAATCGTTAACAAACACTTCTCCTGGCCTAAAAATTGACTCAAGCTTTAGGTGATTATTGGTATAGTTCTGATAAATCATACGATATACCAGGCCCTGGAATTGTTATTATTTTTTTTATATACAACAAGCCTATTTTAACATGGCAGGAAGTCGTCTCATTACTGGACTGCTTACCTTACTTTTAACCTTCAAAGCATGTAAGTTGAAAAAATTCTAGGTTTACATTAAATATGTGCAGGCGTAACCCGTCTTTAAAAAAGAAATTCTGTCTTCTTTTAAAAGAACTTTATTATTTCGCTTTACAGCATATTGTCTCTGCTGATGTTGATTCAAGTGATTAAGTTAGTCAACAACAGTATTTAACTTATATACGTTATAACAAAAGACTACAGAGGTAGTCGAAATATTCTTTACAAATATTCAATACAGTTTAGACAGGATTGCCTTTTAAAAATTGTCTTAGATGGTCGATGGAAAACCCAGCTAAAGGAAGAAAGAGATGTGCTTTCCTAGATACCATAAAAAAGGGAAACGCATGCGAACAGTTAAATAGAGCGGCTTTAGATAGGGAGAGATGGTGGGAGTGGCTGCATTTAGTGTTGGCTACATTATAGTGTTTCTATAATATGGTAAACGCTACTAACAGCGTCGACATAATGTTTATAATGTCGACGTATACGTTTCTACTTTGTGTAATCGTGAAGGGTCCCCGCTTGGGTAATTTTGGGCCCATGGTCCTAGCAATAAAATAATATGCCATTAATACCCCAGGCCGCTTAAGGTATGGGTACTGGCTTTAGCCAGTGGAAGCACATAGGTTCTGCGCCACTGTGATGGGCCTTTTCTTCCCTACTAACAACTCCACGCCCGAATACTAAAACATCTCATTGATTGTTAGAGCACTGTTCTTATTTGGGAAATTTACTTGTTGTTGGATGTAAAAAACATCATCATGTGTTCTTAAACAGATTGAGAGCGAGATGGAGAAAGATAGAGTAGGAGCGGATCCAGAACTTTTCAAACTGGGGTGGGGGCACACAACAGTTTCAGAATAGATAAGTGAGTAGCACATAACATTAATAGGCATACATTGAAATTTTTAAAATTTAGTGGCAAAACGGTGGGGAGGGGGGTACGTACCTCTGAGATAGAGGGGTAAAACAATTATAGCTCAGTCGGCTAAACTGGTGGAAGCCACTCTGTGTGCGCTGAACTGTGGAGACCTATTGGTCCTCAGTTCAATGTCCATTGCTGCTCTTCTTGTGTTTCAGCTGGAAGGCTGAAATGCAAGTTTCAATATCTTTAATCCCCTGTTATACTGTATAATGGTGAATGTGCATGTTAAAGAACACAGTACACTCTTTGGAAAAGAATATAGGGGATTGCCTCCCGGTGTAATCACACCAGAATGACCCCACTGGGAGTAAATTCCAGGGGCGGATGCACAGATGTACGAAAGGGGGACGAATGTGGTGCTGATCGAGATAACACTACTCTAGGTGTTCGTTCGGGGGCATGCACCCGCGAAAATTCGGTGCTCTAGACGCCCGAAAATAACCTTTAAGGCGCTTTGGGCAATAGACTTTTTCTTTCACTTTTTTTCTTTACATTTTTCTTTTTCTTTCTGTTTTTTTTTTTTTTTTTTTTTTTTTTCTTTTCCTTTTTGCTTTCCAAAAGGAGAGGGGGCGGGTTATCGTTGGTGTCCACACCAAATAAATCCAATCTAATCTATCCGTCCATGTGAATATGTCGACAAATAATTATTTACTAAATAACCGATTGGTCTTCTAACCTTGATAATATTGTATATCATTGCTTTGATCATTTGAATGACAAGTTGTTTACAGATGAATGGTGGTATACAGTCCACTGGTTTTAATACAAGAGCTAAAATTTTTTTTTCAATAATTACCCCCTCCCCCGTGGATAGTGTCATCCTCCCGGATAATGGCTGTTTCAATCGAATTGGTCACTTGGCGGCGGCGTCCACATAAGTCAAACATTTTGTTGTAAGCATCCGAATTTCAAGCTGGGCAAACATTTGCTCATATGTTCTATATACCTTAGAATATAATTTTACATACATGTTTATCAAATAATAAGGCGAAAGTTATAATTAATAATGCTCGAGTGGACCTTGATAATATACCTGACCGCTGCACTGCACACATACACATAATAATTATACCTTCTCATACAACTGACTTTACGTCTATTCAAATTATGCTTAATGCGTACCACTGTAAATACAATATAAATAAATAGGTATATGGTAATGACAATGCTCAAATAATAGGAACATATAACGTCATAATCGTATAAACATAGCTCTTCGACTGTCATTTTTTTCATTTGTACTAGACCAATTATCATCATTACCATTAGTATTTTTTATCATTCTCATTATTATTATAATTATCTTTACTATGATTATTGATTTATTATTTTCATTAAGCTTACTAGTGGGGCGGATATGTGACATTTTTTGGTCAAGACGTGCACTTCTGGAAAGAAGCATGAAACTTTGTCCTAGGGGGTTTTTGAGTATGCCGATTCCAAAAATTGCAGGAACCATGATGTCACTCCAACCGTTCCCACTGAAAATTGGAAAAATCGAAATGGCCGCCAAAAAACACAATTTTTGCAGTTTAAATGATTCAAGTGTCCACATTACCATGATCTTGGTGTCAATACCTATGTTCTTTGGTTCAAGGAATCCAGTAAAACATTATTAAAATACAATAACATACATCTTTATCGTGAAAATGCAAAATAAAAAAAACAAAACAAAACAAAACAAAAAAAGCCACAATTTTGGCAGTTTGAAGGCTCTAAGTGTCATATTACCACAATCTTGGTGTCAAAACCTATGTTGTTTAGTTCAAGGAATCCAATAGAACATGTATAAAACACCATAGCATACACCTTTATTGAGAAAATGCAAAATAAATATTCAAATAGATATTCAAAATGGCCGCCAAAACACATTTCTAGTATCAAAATGACTGACAGATATATATTCAATAAAAAAAAACAGACGAGGTGGTTAATTTGCCTCAATTTATTTGAAATAGATGCTCACTCGCAGGTCAAGACATATTTAAGGCTATCAGGCAATTTTGACCAGATTCGGGGGAAAAGTACTATAACAGAATTATGATGAACAACAGTACGAGAATACAAATGATTAAATGTAAGGATGGTTAGATGTCTAGTATCAACTGATAGATATTCTTTTATTATTGAACAGTCAATATGACCAAAAAGGCATTTACAAACAAAAGAAATTAAAATCAGTTCCTGACGGCATTCAAGCGATAAAAGTTTAGTGGATTTCAATCTGATATCATATGGGATTTCACCTCTACCAACTCTCAAGATTCTACGTGTGGCATATTTTTGGATGCGCTCTAAACGAATACGCTCTTTTTTTAGTCTGGGGCATCTATGAATATATAATGTCATAAAAATCCATGAATATAGATATACATGTACAATAATGTACCCGCAACAATGGATTATACCATTGTAAGGTAGGGGTGGACAATGGGGTGTTTGTCTTGATGCTGGTCTACAATTGGTTTCTGCTGCAGTGCTAGCAGTGTCTTTGTATCAGCTTTTGTGTATTATGAATTAGAAACTGGGTGTAGTCTACATAGGCATAAACATCATAAAAAATTGTTTTTATCTTGGTTATCAACAGCTGTTTTAGATTGCATATCCTGGTGAATCTAAATATGAGGCCGAGGTGGATGTAAACTCTCAAGCGAGTGGCCGTTCCCAAATTTTCCACCTATACTTTGTAGAAGACATTACACCAACTGCTGTCACAAGCTAAAGTGTAGCACCACAAACTAAACTAAATGTGACAAATATAGATGGATACAAAAATGTTCCTTAATCCCAACTCTAATTTGAGTATGTATTAGTTGAGGAACTGACACTAAACATGCGAGGCCGAGGTAGGTGTGAACTCATAAGCAAGAAGCCGTCAGCACTGTAAAATGACTTCGAATCTGGTATGAAGAAATGAATCTGGTATGAAGAGATGCATACTGCCTTCAGTGTTTTGTAAAACTCCTTGTAGCTGCGAGGTTTATCCACAAATTGTTTTTGATTTCCTTGTCATTTTCTTCAAACCAGTCTTTGATTTTTCCTTGTGGAGAACCCTTGGACTTCTTCTAAGGTCTGGCGGATAGCATTTTTCATGTGTGACAAAATAATTCTGGCCAGAAGTTTGCAGTGTAACTTGCATCCTAAAGCTTTGATTGAAGTTTTACCTGGATGTCAGCTTTCATTGCAACTGACTGGAAGTTGCCAACCTGATACTTCTCCCTTTTAGTGTTTCGAGGATGTTGCCCTTGACATCTGTGGGGGTGTTCTGTACGAGGCTGATCAGATCAGTGTAAAACTTGCCCTTAGCGTCAGCTTGAACGGTCGGGGTATAAATGCTGGCGAAAGTAACATGATGCTTGCTTTGAAGTGATGCACGTGGAGATGATGCGATCGGAGTGACCAGTTGATTGTATTATTGATTTTTAGGCAATTGAGTTTCTCATTTTAAAAGCACTCACAAGACATTTGAGCTGTCTTTAACTTGCCTGACCAGTTGAGAGTGAAGCCAGCTCTAAGTTCTTAAATGCTGCCTTCCTTCGCTAAGAGCGGCAATGTCAATATGCAATTGTGACCCAGTTCATGTACAAAAAAAAATACAGTCACGTCAATATCTAATATATCAAGCATAGTTATTCCAGCATGTAAGCTTTAGTTTTTGTACTCCATTTAAGGCATGGTCTGCCTTTCTGTAAGTGCTCGATGACCTGTTGGCTGCAGTCAGCAACTGGAAGGAATGGAAAAGAGCTTTGGTAAGGCCTCCGTTTCTACGCCATTCTCTAGTGGGGCAAGCAGTGCTGTCTAAAGACGGAAGCTGTCACTCCTATAGCCAGCATTAAGCGGCCAATATCCCGAACTGCTTACATGTAGGATCAAAACAACGGCTTCCAGTGACATCATCTTCAGCCTGACATCTTTCCACCCTTTCATTTCTCATTGGCCCGTTTCTCATTGATGCAAAACGTGAGGGGAAAAGTGATGAGGGCTTGTTCTTGACGCCTGCAAAATAGAGTTTTTAAGTGGAGTGCACTGTGTGCAGTACCCACCTTTTCCTCCCCAGGTTTATATGTTCAACACACATTTTTCATTTTCACACTAAAGATGTATGCTATTGTGTTTTATATACGTTCTATTGGATCTGTCTCTTATACACATCTAGATGTGTATAAGAGACAGACATAATGTAGAGTAAAAATTCAATGTATGCAAGCAAAAAATTTGTGGAATGAACCGTAACAGTACTACAAAGCAAAATATAAATAAAGATAAGATAAGATCAGAGTGCAGTATTTTAAATGCCACTAAGGGGAGAATTGAATAAATTTAGAATGACAAAGATAAATTAACATGAAGAAGCTGTTTGTTCAGTGAGGGCTGCTCCCACTGAATATGCAAGGCTTCTTTGATTTTTAGAATTTGGGTTGTAGAGGCGGAGTCCAGTATTGTGA
>NW_022733259.1:7932-9776 GCF_011630105.1 Anneissia japonica
TTTAATATATGCGAGTTTCCATCCAGTGTTAGGTGCTCACGCATGCGTGTAGAGAAATGTCGACTTGTTTCGCCAACGTAACAAGCATTACAGCCTGCACATACAAATTTGTAAACGACACGCGAACGAAGACCAACTGGGATGGGATCTTTAGCTGAAAACAAATTTTTAATTTTAAATGAGGAAAATACCATTTTTAAATTTAAATCATCACAGAATTCATTTGATAAGGCACGGATTTTCTTACTAAGGACTTTGGAAAATGTGCCGACATAGGGTAATTTGAAATAAAAAGTGATTGGTGTATTTTCTTTAGTGTTATCCAGTGTACTTTTGCATTTACATTGAACTGAATTAACATAACGAAAAATAATTTGATCAATGAGGTATGAAGGAAAACAATTTCTCTTAAGGATGGTAGTTAATGCCTTGGTATCATAATGAAAGCCCCTCCAACTATTATTGATTTTAAAAGCCCTATCAACTAACGTGAGAATAAGACCGATTTTGTAACTGAACGAACAAAAACTGAAAAAATTAGTAAGTAAACCGGTATATGATTTTTTCCTAAAAACTGAGGTCTGAGGTGGCCCATCCTTAATGTTGGACACCAAGACGTCCAGGAAAGGAAGCTTTTTCCCTACTTCTTTTTCCATGGTGAATTTCAGTGATGTTTTGCCCTACCTGACGTGTTATCGTACTATTACTCAGTATGTTCCCAAATATTGCGAGAAAAACAATTTGCAAATGATTGGGGTGGGAATCGAACCCACAACCTCCAGATAACTAGCCTGGTTCCATAACCACTAGACTACTAAACATGTGCTTAGTGACTAGTGTTGAATCTCATCCCCAAGTAGCAGCGGATACTGCAAATGCTATTTCGATGCAAGTTTACTTCATTAACATATTCTAGGAGGAGTGATGTTTTTCCCTACCTAAATTTTTCAAGTGAAGCAGGTGAGAATCCAACCCACGACCTCCAGATCCAGCCTAGACTACCGTGATGCAAACTTGCATCGAAATATATCATTATTATTACCAGTATAACACTATGTATTTTAAGAAGAAATCATAAATGCTTTAGTTTAGAGAGCCTGTTACTAGTATACAAGAAGTTTTTTGATCATTTTGGGTCAATAGTCAGGGATGTAGTTATGGTGGGCGGTGCCATACAGCCTTGAGGGTTTTTCCACCCAGTCTAAAGCAATTTCATGGCCCTCCATCCACCCTTATTAACCCACTTTTCCATCTTTAAAATCCACTCTGATATTTAGAGTTTACCAATGTCATCACACACCCCTAGTTTACTTCAGCTACAACCATGAATAGTGTTTAAAATACTGTCCCTAACAACAACATGCATACACACATTTCAATAGCTATAGAAATATATTTTCAAGAGCTTTTTGTAGTGCATTGTACCATGGTGCTAAGAGTAAAAGATTAAAGCTCTCTAAGCAAAAGAAGATGAAAATATATTTGAATAATAATAGGAGTATGCCTTTCACATGTTTTTAGGTAGGGTAGGATGACAGCATTATTTTGTGTGTTATGACAGTGGAGTTACCTTAATCTGAATGTACAGTATTTGAAGGATGTAATGGCTTTTTCCATGGCTGTCGTGGGACAAAGGCCAAAAAGATAAACAAAAATCGAAAACTATGTTAAATCTGCTTCACTGCAATCATTTAACCTTCAACATTTTGCAGGCAACAGCAGTGGTTTAAATATACATGATACATTTACATATATATATATATATATATATATATATATATATATAATTACAGTACAGTATATAATATAACCATCATGTCTTTCATTCAAACACTGTATTAACC
>NW_022733259.1:11010-13843 GCF_011630105.1 Anneissia japonica
GTATATACTCGAGTACAGCATTAATAAAATGTGTTGAGAATGATGTTGCCTCCATTAGTTTGTTTAGTCATTCAAGGAAAAAATAAGCACCCAGGAGCAATTATTTGATAAAAATGTTTATTCTAAATCAGATTCTGGAGGGGGAATGTATTCAAATAAATACTGCATACATTATTTAAATATCATTCATTGCTTCATTTTATGGATGAAGCCATTGTGTATCCAAAAATATTATTAATAATAACAAGAGCACTCAGTAGAGAGCATATCTCCGCCAATCTCTTTCTATAAAAATAAATCCTCAAAGATATGTTCCTACCTGTCTCTTATACACATCTAGATGTGTATAAGAGACAGGTACAGTAGGAGGAAAGTTTGTTTTCCCCCCTTTTTTCCCTCCCTATATCTCTTCCATGAGTAGATAGATGAAAGTTTTAATGAATAAATGTGTGAAATCCACAAAACCCTGTGATGGAAAAAATAAATTGAAAAAAAAAATTAATAAAAAATGGATTTAAAAAAAGGTAAAAATAGTGTGAGAGGTCCGTGAGGCCCATCAATGGATCTTCAAAGAGAGAGTTGATTTTTTTTCTATAAAAAAAAAAAAAAAAAGAAAAAGAAAATAAAAAAAAGAGAAAAAAAACAAAAATGCAAATGCAAAAAATTAAGTGAAAAAATTAAATTCAACAAAAATATCTACCATTTGAGGTGAACCAAGAGTGTACTAACACGGTTTTAATTGCCCCTCCGGATTCTGTAGACAGTTTTTTGAGCGATGCTTGAGGGGTTAAAATTTCCTGAGGTGAACAATTATTTGGTACAAATATAATAACTACTATATTACATAGTAAATTAATGAAACTTCCAAAGCTGCTTTTCACTGCAATGAGTTCAATGCTAAGACTGTATTCAACCTCGACAATCACAATCTGTCAGCAGCTGAGAAATCAGTACTCATCCTAGGCTTGAACTTTGCTATGGCACCTTTGACTATACCGAAGGAAGAGATCATCCAACGAGTAGAACCATCGCTAAATGGGATTGAAGACGTTTCAATTCAATTCAATTCAATTCAATTAACATTTATTCAATTAATTAATAAATACATCAAGTGATAATAAAGTGGACAACATTAAAATTAATTAATTAGGATCAAAAATAGAAGCAAAGCTTGTCTCAATTTGACCCCGACAAAACAAAAAGTAAAAACTAATAATAAACGCATATAAGGTAGACCTACATTTTATATACAAATATATATATATATATACACACATATATATATATATATATATATACACATATATATATACACACATACACACACATACATATATACATATATATACATACACATACACACATACATACACACACGTACATACATACATACATACACATACATACACATACACACACTAACATACACACACATACACCCCATACATTCATGTAAATACACACACACGAACACACACACACATACACACATACATACATAAATGCACACACACACACAAATCAACATATACACACTTATGCACACATATACATATACATACAATATAAATCATCAAAGGTACATATGCAGTGTCTAGATAAGGACATGATGGAACACCGTAGGCTACCCTGTAGCTATTTAACAAATGTACATGTATATATGTTTGAATATCATACATATATACATATACATACACATACATATATAAAATAAAATAAAATATTTAAATAAAGTTAAGATTGGTACATTTCTAAATAATATTTCTTCATCTGCTTTCTAATTAGATTCAAATTTAGTTTAATTCTGTTGGAATTTGTTTTTAAGTCAATTAATACAAAACTGTGAAAAATATTGAATGACTGCCCGACAAAAAAAAAACCTAAGTAAGGGTACTCATATTCAGGTAGGGGACACATTGTTTGGTCCCGATATAAACATTAACATGTTTTAGTAATGTCAAGTATTTTTAATTTTTATACATGTATATTATCCTCATCAACAACATTATTATTATTATTATTATTATTATTATTATTATTATTATTATTATTATTATTATTATTATTAGTAGTAGTAGTAGTAGTAGTAGTAGTAGTAGTAGTAGTAGTAGTAGTAGTAGTAGTAGTAGTAATAGTATCATCATCATCAGTGTTATTACTATTATTATTATTATCATCATCATTGTTATTATTATATTACTACTACTACTAATTATTATTATAATTATCATTATTATTATTACCATCATCGTCAGCCCATTCATGAAATGACCAGATAATATTGTTCTTTTACCTTGTCCACACTATCAAATTGTATGTGTCAAGAAACTGGTGATATGCCTATATATGACTATATTTGCAGTGGCGTAAGGTATGGACAAGTATGCAAGTTTTAAAAATATAAAGAGAAACGTAGAATAAAATGACCTTGTCAATTTTTGGAGTGACATTCATGTTATTTGTACTTAAACTTAGTGCACATCCTAAAAAATCAAGGCATGAACAGCTTCGTAGCTGTTGAATACATTTAAGGTTATTTTTTCATTCAGGTACCACAATGCTCTAAAATACTTTTTGAAATATATTTCTAAGGCACTTGAAATGCCGACACGCACGTATTTGTTTGTTATTTTAAAGTTGTACTATAGTTGTGCACGTTTTTTAATCACGTCTAGTCATCATACTTTATGAATGTTTTAGAATTACTTCATTACAATTAGGTGAATGGTTGTTCTATTGTTGCCAGTACTGCACTTTTTCAGATAATCACAAAATGCCCAATAGGCCCTATATGAACAAATATAGGACTTGACCTTATTTTGCAATATCTCAA
>NW_022733259.1:14283-18951 GCF_011630105.1 Anneissia japonica
TATTGTATTCGGATTACCCCTTCTTTTTACCCTATATTGTTGTCCTATGCCTTTAATATTATAATACATGTAAACCATGGTTGATCCGGGCCCTAGGGTACACCTCTCATAAATCCTCCTTTCGGACTGCGGGTTATAATTTTAGAGCTTTGCGCCTCATAGCTTAGAATAGACTATAGGTTCTCGATTATGCCTTCGCGACGCTCGTGAGGGGAGGGTTGTCTATGGGAACAGGAGCACAACTCCCGCAATTTTTTTTAGGAGAACTGGTTTGAAAAAGCATTTTTACTGTCTGAGAGTGTCATTTTCGTGCATCTAGGGGTGCCTCTTCTTAAAATTTGCTTAACTCAGTCCCAAAAATGGTGGGGCTGAGGTGGGTGTGGATACCCTATTGTGCCTGTATTCCCCCTCCCTGAACTGCACTTATGCTCAAACATAGTGGAGTAAGCTGGAAAGCTTAATGGTCGCAGAAAATATAGAATAGGAATAACAACAGTATGGCTGCAATGTCAAAAAGCTCAGTCATCACACCATTTAAAAAACTCATTCTAGGATTAGTAATTACTGTGTGACGTTTAAGTTACTTAACAATAGCTGATGTACGTGACAGTTACGATACAATATTTTGAACAAAAGAACGCCGCATCACTACCGTATGTAACAGATGACGCCCAAAAGTATATTGTTAAATGAAAATGTATTACTATCATATTATTATTATTATTATTATTATTATTATTATTATTATTATTATTATTATTATTATTATTATTATTATTATTATTACTCAACTCTGAAGTTAAATTACTGTAAATTATTCGTCACGGTCTGCGTTGTTTCTACATTCTGTGAGTGTGTGTTGATGTGTGAGAGAGAGAGAAAAACGACTTGTGTATGATAATAATTCAAATATTAGCTTAAACCTGTATATGTGTGTAACGACCTGAAATAAACAATACTTTGCTTCGTGGACATACATTGCTTCGTCACGGTCTGTGTGAGTCCTAATATCTCTAAATTTTGCGGTGAGCAAACAAAACGATTTGTGAACGATTCATGCATGTTTATAATTTGAATATCATTAACCATGCTATTTCAGGCCTTTGGCAGTGGGAAGGGGTGCAGGGTGCGGACGCACCCCCAAATTATAAAAGATCCACCCTGGACCCAGCTAAGGCAATAGCTTCACTCGCAAACCTACTCACCATCGAAAAAAAAACCCCCTGCCTACGGACCTGTATTTATATGTGTAACTACCCGAAGTGAACAATCTCCGCTTATGTATTAATTTCTATGGTCATTAAAAGTGCTGGGTGGTTATTATTATTATTATTATTATTATTATTATTATTATTATTATTATTATTATTATTATTATTATTATTATTATTATTATTATTATTATTATTATTATTATTATTACTTTCCTAGTAAAAAAAAATACTAAAAGTACAGTATACTATTAGTATACTGTATTAAATACATATGGCCTACCCATAGCAGTAATTAAAAACGTTGAGACCTTGTTTTCTTGAATTAAGATACGAGGTGATTTTTTTCATTTTCATTTTCAAGAAAACAAGGTCTCAAGTTTTTTAATTACTGTTATTTCCTACTTATTTTTTTACTAATATTTTCAATTTTTGTGCTGCTTGCTTGTCTTAAGATCCTTGTTTATCATCTCCGTGCATGAATGGTGGGTTGTGTTCAAAATGGAATGATTTCTATGAGTGTATTTGCCCGCGGCACTACACAGGAGTGGATTGCCAAATTGTAGGTGAGTACACAACAACAAGTCCATTCTTATATTTATTATCGTCGACCGTTAATATGGATTATATTATTATATCATATCACGTCTTGAAATAGTAAAACTTTCAATTTACTTCAAAAATCGAATAAAGCAAAGTCAGATTGTTTTATTCTTTTTTTAATTTCACTCTACTGGAGCAAGCCTTTTAGGCAGTCTTTCAATCTTTTTACTTTTTGCATTTAAAGAAATTAATACATATTACTATTAGTATTATTACTGCCACCACTACTATTACTGTTGCTTACTTCTGCTGCTGCGGCTGCTGCTGCTGCTGCTACTGCTGCTACTGCTACTACCACCACCACCACCACCACTACTACTACTATTTCTACTACTACTACTGCTGCTGCTGCTGCTGCTGCTACTACTACTACTACTATTGTACTCTACTATCATATAAACGACTAATATTACGATACATTTTTTATATATATACACGTTAGTACCTGACGATGCCTGCTATGATGGTGAAGAGATGTTATATAATGGCGAAACCACCTTTAATGACATCTGTAAGCAGCCGTGTGAGTGTAAAGATGGTGTAATAACGTGTAACATCACCGATTCGTGCCCAGAACCTGCATGTACCAACCCCGTGTACCTACCGTATCAATGCTGCCCCATCTGCTGTATGTTTTTTTTTTTCAAATAGTATTGTCATTTCAGTATATTGCTGGTTATTTCTACAGCCAAATTGCCAGTATAGACATTTATCCGCAGTGAATTCTGCCTTCCTTGTGTGATTAATGTACCGTACATTGTTTATTCGATGGTCTTCCGGTTGAATTCTATGTTGAAAGCTAGAGCCACAATTCCTATATAATTCGGTCTAGGCTGGAGAGGCCGAATTCACTATGGATGGATTTAGGTTGAAGGGTGACGAATTTACAATTCCGAAAATCCTACGAAGTCGGCAAAAGCTAACAACAGTATTTTTTCATAAAATGTCTATTATTTCAAAATTCTTTGTTTGTTCATTTACTTTTTTATCAACTATGATCAGCGCAACATATTTGTTAATTATAACATACGGTTATTTTTTAAACAACTTATCTTATTAAAGTCAATAAAGTTTTAAAGTAACCAATCATTAAACAAAATCAAGCATTTAATTTAAATGAATCCATTTAGGCCTATATTATAAACTTCCATTACATAGTGCTCCATTTTTTTTTACAATGAACCTTAGCAATCTTAAATAAATAAAATTATTAAAATACAATAAAAGGCAATCAAATCAATAATACAATTTATTAAAGCATGAAAAATATCAGACAAGTCTTTAGTAATTGCATCTCAGTGTGCCTTTCTTGTAAGTGTATTGAAGAGCCCTCACCCGATACTCTATAAGAAGGCAGAGCTAAATTCACGGTAATACATTTCAGTGCCTGAAGAAAAATATGGATTTTGTCCAGAAACTACTTTCTCTGAAATTGGAACGTGCGAAGAAACGTGTCGGCACGATGCTAATTGTAACGGTAACCAGAAATGCTGCTTCAACGGCTGCGGGTTATCGTGCACGGATCCGCAATCAGGTAGATCAAAATGTAGCAAACTTTATTTTTAGAAACATCATCATTGAGTAGAATTCAATCATCAATGCCATGTCATGTCAGGAGTGGCGCCAGGATTTTCCCGACGGGGAGTCCGCTCTCCCCGGCAGGAGCCGATATACCCGAAGAGAGCGTAGCTGGTTTTGGTAAGGAGTAACTCAAAATTTCTCAGACGTGCTCCAGGGGGCGAAGCCACCGGGGAAAGTATTACAATTTAGGCTAAAAATACATAAAATATATATATCTCCGTGTTTTTCTTTCTCCCTGACGTGGGGAGGGGGAAGTAGATTTCGGAAAGCTCTCCCCAACTGCGGCCCTGTCCCCGGTTCCTCCTTCCGCCGGCGCCACCCATGTGTCACGTTTTCCTCATTGGTGTACTGGTTATATAACATCAGCTGATAATTCTGGAGGTCTTAGGTTTGCGTCATAAATATATAGCGCAATTTTAAAGAACGGGTTTATTACATGTGCAACAATTCGTGCTTCATAAGAGACTTTTTAATGAAGCAGTGGAGGTTTTTTTTTTTTTTTTTTTTGGGAAAAATCGCTCTTTATTTTGCAGAACCAACAACATTATGTGAGCAATCTCCTTGCCAGAACGGAGGAACTTGTATTGACATTTTATCTACTGTGATTATGTGTCAGTGTTCTCCGGGTTTTCATGGAAGACATTGTGAAATACCAGGTTAGTCAGGTTATCTGATTTCTTATTACTGGCTCAGATAGCAATTCAACTGACAGAAAATGCGCCACAATAACGATAGAAAAAATTATCTGATTCTTTCTAAAGCCCTTTCTAGACTACAGTATCAAATTTTATTTGATAAAAACATGACATGCCTAAATAATGGTTTTCATGACATCACATCATTGGCATACGTTTTAGTTTTTCGCAAGAGGATAAAACAGAGAAATAGAGACTATTGCCATTAGCAAGCCCGTATAAAAAAAACTGGTTTCTTGTATTTTTTTATGTAGGCCTATATGGATGCTTCTGATTTTAGACGCTATTAAAACACTAATTTTGTTTAGATTTGAGTCATAAGTAAATATAATGATATTGTAATTCTTATCGTCGCTACATGAATGTATATATATCAGAACCCGGCTATGTAGGCCTTTTTGCAAAATTATTTCAGTATTGGATTGATAATTATTTTATATAAATTGATATGTATATCGTTTCCTATGGTAGATGGACAGCCTTGTTATTATAACGACAAATTTTACAGGGATGGACAAATGGAACACTATTATTATTGTTATAACTGGTATGTATATCATTAACCAGTTCTAGGCGCT
>NW_022733259.1:20606-33237 GCF_011630105.1 Anneissia japonica
GCCTATAGGGCATCACTTGATTAAATGTACATGGTGTTAGGTTTTGTGTACTAAAAAGCTTGGATGTGTGTCGACATCACTATATATAATGTATTTATATTGTAGCTGGATTGCCTTGTACTTACCGCGGAATGCATCTTCGTGACGGAGAATCGTTCCATGAAACCTGTAATTTTTGGTAATTATTGAGTTATTTATATTTTATTTATTTTTTTAGACATCCAGGCACAAATAACAATGAAAATAGAAGATCGGAAATCCCAGGTCTGATAGATTGCCTAAAAAGCCAAAGCTTATCGAGGAGAGGCTCTCCAAACTGTATTTGGGTTTTAAAAAGAGAATATCAAATTACAAACAAATAGAAAGTAATTTGAAAATTTCACGAATCCAGATGAACCTTGAATTTTGTCTCTATAACCATGGATATTAAAAAGATGCTCATTTCTTACACTAATCTAACAAATAAAGAATTTCTAAAACAATCAGTTGTTGTAAAAAGAACAATAATATGTATATTGATTTGTTTGTAACTGATGTCTAATACTATTACACTTTTCAATGTGTGCTTTAGCCCTACTTCGGCGTGAGGTACATGTAGGCCAGCCACAGTTGCTATTCTATGGGCTTATTCACACTATTATACATTTCTGCATCAATTCCGTTTCTCTTTAGAGGGAAATTCAGTGGCAAGCGCATTCCTGTTCAAGTGAAATTTTGTGGAGCTTCGTGTTTGCGTTTAAACTAAGTATTTAGAAACGTTCTTAATTTAGGAATGATATTGATTTCTTCATATATTATTTCTACTTATGCCTTTGATAAATTTTAGATTCAGATTGAACTCATTTAGAGCAATATAATTTTTATTATAATGGTTTATTACCATTGCTACTTGTCCTTGGTTCATCAAAAAGAACCGCCAATACGTTGATACTTATTGTTACAGAATTTAAGAACAAATACATAAATTTTATAATATAGCAATATACATAGTCATACAATAGAGCTGTTTAGCCCTTAATGGGTTTAATAATAACTTTCGTATTTACAGCATTTGCAAAGAGGGAGAAGTACATTGCGACGATTCCTTGTGTGGTGAGTAAGAACGTTGTGTCATTAATATCGAATTCGGCCTTTTTTAAAGTGTCGATCAACCTAATAACAACAAGCGGGCAACTAAAGCAATCGGAACTGCGCGAAATACGCACTTATGCCTATTAGATTCCTGATGATGACATAATTACTGTCGAAATATTGAATCCCAAGACGATGGCCTGTATTTCAACAGTTGGAGTGTGTATTATACTTTCTTATCTGAGATTAAAACGCTTGTCCCCCAAAAGCTCGTGTTAAGCTACATTCACATCGGATCCGAACCGAAATTCGGTTCTGATGAGCTGAACGCCGGCGTCTCTGTTCTTACACACTGATTCGATTTTCTGATCGGGTCGGTAGGCCTTCCGATCCAAAAATTCGGTTTCAGTGTGAATGAAGCTTTAACTTTTCCCTGATCCTTTAAATAATTAAGAAAAATGAATAAGGTTAGGTAACCACACACACACACACACACACGCACACCCACCCACACACAAATATATATACTAAATTGATCAGGCGTAGGTATGATTGTATCGTGTGCTATAAAGTCAGAAAGAAAAATTTATAATATTAGTATTTAGAAGTATGTTAAAATAATACGGTTTATAAAAATTTGAATATTGTTATCTGAAGAACAATAATAATTACTATTATAAACATTGAAACATTTTTAAAAGATGAATAATGTTAGGTAACTTCTCAAAAATGTATGCCTATATTATATAGATCAGTACCCAGTACCATTATATGCACAGGGATAATTGATTTAGGTTTTTAAATGTTAAAAAATGACTAAATGTCAAGATGTAAATAATATTTAGATTTTTAAAGCTTTAACAAAATATACGTAAGAAGTGAGAATATGAATCTTAGTAAAACGTGCATATATTTGTTCATATACTTTTCAGTTTACTTAATTTCCTTTAACCTGTATATAATATCATTGTTAATGCAGATGAAGAGAAACCTGGGACTTGCCCAGAGCAAAATGGTGGAGTTGGAACTTGTGTTACCGAATGCAGGCATGATACAGAGTGTCCGGGATTAGAGAAATGTTGCAGTAATGGATGTGGGGATGTTTGTCGTTTACCACAAGAAGGTAAATTACACCGTTTAGGTAATATACATATAACTATAGCCCTACACTGTAGTGATAGTTAATGATATTGTGGTTAGTTGTTAGATTCAGTAAAATTGGATTTCAATGTTCATAATTTGTTCCACTGATGTGTTATTTCGTTTATTTTTATATGCGTTACATCTTGAATCATTTTTTTTGCAAGTTTTTATGTTTAGCTGTATTTTTTTTTTTATCATTTCATCTTTTAATATATTTGAATTGTTTGTAATTTTTATGTAGCCTATTTTGATGAAAGCAAGATGGAGATTTAACGAACAATAAACATAAACTTTTTTGTATTTTAACCTTTTTAGGTTAATATAATAAACCAGTGATGGCGCCAGGACCTACCCGACGGAGGGGCTAGAGGCCCCGACGGAGTGGGGGGGGGGGTGGCTAGTGGAGCGAATCGAGTCTTACTTGTCTGGGGGACAAGGGGCCGCCTAGGGCAATCGGTGGAGTCCAGGGGCGAAGCCCTCTGGAAGCCACGGATATTTGACGATATATGGCAAAGCAATATAAAACAAAGCGTATGCAATGTAACCATCTAATTTATTTTCAAATTCTCATTCTTGAAAGTGAAATTCTATATTTTGGAAATTTTGCTTGAAATCTGTCAACCACGTTGTCATGGTCGAGGTTGCTTCACCAATCAAGATGTATTTCAAGCATCATGAGTCTATCCAAATGAGCATTTGTCATAACAGAACGCAAATTATTTTTAATTAGTCTCATTGAACTATTATTATTATTATTATTATTATTATTATTATTATTATTATTATTATTGTTAATGTTATTATTATTATTATTATTATTATTATTATTATTATTAATAATAATAATAATAATAATAATACAAATAGTTTAATAAAAACAATGTCGTAGCTAAACGAACATTGCATGTAAATATTTTTTTTATTTGTTTATTTCCCGACAGAATATACTCGTCTCGACGGGGGGGGGGGGGGCATGTGTATAAGAGACAGCCCCAGCCCCTCTGGCGCCACCACTGTAATAAACATATTTTACGACACAAAAACGTCATTTAGGGCAATGTGTAGGACATTTTAAAGAACCTTATTTTCTCATTGAATACGGTATCTTTTAATGTGACGTGGTACCGTATGCGATAAGAGGATCACATTAATGTTAATGTCAATTTTTCTCTTGATTAGAAATGTGATATCATTCTTTTTTTTTATGATCATAGAAAATAATCCATCATCCTGTTACTTCGAAGACGATTGGCATGGAGATGGTCAAATAGTCCATTCTGGTTGCGGAAGCTGCTTTTGTACAAACGGATCAGTTGTTTGCAGAACCCCAATATGTCCAAGAGTTAATTGTTATAACCCGGTTTATGTTGAATCCGAATGCTGCCCTATTTGTCGTACGTGAACAAATTACTACTATTTATATTGTAATTGTTGTTGCTGTTTATCTTTTTTTTTTATTTCACTATTTTGCTATTGTTGTTTTCTTTTTGCTGTTTTGAATCTGGATAGATTTAGACAGAGGACCACACTGGGGTATATACGTCAGTGCGCGTCATAGATCTGCAAGCTAATGGTTAATACCGTATATATTTATCTATGATTTTATTTGTTTATATACTGTCTCTTATACACATCTAGATGTGTATAAGAGACAGCAATTAGGCCTAATACTATTTCTAATTGTTACAATTGTAATTGTTACAATAGTGCATAGACGCAAAACACACTTGCAAAATTTGATTAACAGCAGCTTCTACTTCGGCCTAGTGCCTCAGGTTCACTGCCGTTAGACTGCAACAGAAAGCGAAGCTGCCCCGAGTCAGGTTGTTGTTTTATTGTAGTTTTTGTTGTTGCTGTTTGTCTTGTTAATTGCCGATGTTGGCTGTCACTTGTTTCTGTTGTTTTTGTTTACTGTTGTTGTTTCGTTTATTTTTTTGTTCTACTTTGTTGTGTTTTTTGAGTTGTTTTTGATTTTATGTTGTTTTTGTTTTTATTCTGTTTTGTTTAGTATTGCGTGTTAGCTTTCGCTGTTATATGTGAAAGTAATGTTTGGTTTTTCAACAACAAGGCCGGGGTTTCACTCCGTCGACGGTGCGCTTTAATCTTCAGACACGCGATTTTTTATTCGACTACTCCAAAACAAATTTTACTATTATAAGACTTTTATACAAATGTAAACATAGGCCTAAATGCGACATTAAAGAATTTGTATTAATTTACTTTCTCATTTCAGTTGAACATCACACCAGTCCCGGAGAATGTCCCCCTAATATGCCAAGTACATGTGCTAATGAATGCCTCGACGACTATCATTGTGACTCATCTAGAAAGTGCTGTTCAACAGGTTGTGGATCAATTTGTTTGGAACCTTTTGCATTAGGTAAGCTTAATTTACACTCCTACGATAGTATAAAAACACTACTGTTTGCCAAAACTAAGAAAAGAAAAATCAGGAAACCACAAAAATTCAATATAAATGTTTGAATAGCTAATTTAAAGGGGCCGAATAAATGATTACTTTCAACCATAAACAACCATCTGGTTTGTCTGTACTATGTCATTGGATTGACTGTGTCATGGTTCATTAGCAGGAGAACAATTGGACAAGCATAAGCTCCCATCGTCGAGGTCGCCGGACGAAAAAATTAATTAGCCGATCAAAACACAATTATTGTGGCTAGTCCCTAATATAATCTCTCTCCCCCATGATGAACCCCACCAGAGATTTTATTCCCAGATTCTAACCGACCGTTGCTCTCTTATCGGCCCCTTGTCGGCAACTTTCTGAAGCAACCACTACTTCAAAAATAGACGGCGGTCGCAAGATATATACCCCTGAAGAAATACACATTATAACTACAACATGTAGGGGAATGTTCATAGGCAAAGATCTAATGTGCGCAAATGTGTATGTACGTGCATGTGATAGCATAAATGAGGTAATGTGAGTGTGCGTACTCAATTGTTATTATTAATATTATCGCCGTCGTCTTCATCATCATCACATTATTACATCATCATCAGCAGCATTATATCATTATTATAAATGTTATATTATTATTATTATTATTAATTTTAATATTATTATTTTTTATTATTGTATCAATTATCGACAGTTATAAAAATAATGGGCATTCATAGCGTACATTTCAATTAAATTGGGACGAAACTGCAGTATATCCTAAAGAAAATAATGGAATAGCTCATCGTATTCATGCACATTGTTTTCTTTACTGCTGCACTATACTCTGAAGAAAATAATGGAATTGCTTGTCCTATTCTTGAGTACTGCCTCAATACCAGGGGAGATTCCATTATTTTCTTTTATGCTCGAGGGTAAAACATCAAATTTCCGTGACCTTGACCTGGTCACCTGACCTTTTCTTCCGCAAATTTAAAGACGTCTTTTATTATTATTATGTACAAATTTCACTAAATTATATGATAAACCAATCATTAGTTTTGCGTAATCTTGCTAACAGACAGACAGACAGCACTGAATACATTACCTCTTTGATGGAGGTAATTAAATTAAAAAATTAATTTTTCTCCTTTAGATCACGAAGGAATGTGTCCTTTCTTGGCCAACGATGGTCTTGTGTACACCCATGAAACAGAATGCCAGAGAGATGACCACTGTGGCCCAGAAGAAAAGTGTTGCTTTGATTTATATGGAACAAAAGCCTGTTTGGAATCTATACCAGAAGGTGATTTTAATGTGTTGCTGAATTTGGGGTTGGGTAAACCGGCTTTGCTACAGTGATTTGGTTCACTCTGGTTGTCCCTGGTCTCCCCAAATTTCAGCTTTTTTGTTGTTGTTGTTGTTGTTGTAAATGACCTAATAAATAATGAAATGAAATGAAATGAAATTATATTTTGATTTTCGTCAGATGTTTTTTTGCATACGTCAGATCTCCACTGACGTCATAAGCTATAGTGCCCTCTAGTAACATTCAAATTGGTCCTGGTTTAACATTCAAATTGGTCCTGGTTGAGTTATATGTGACTTCTACAATGAATAAAACCAGTGGCAGAACGATCTTCAGAGTTAGTGCATACACTCATGCTTAGGCCTACCACCAGTTCTATCTAATTGCTTATAAAGTAGAATAATTCATTAAATAGCACATACGCAAGTTTGCACTGGTTGGTATCTGGAGTTATTTCGTTATGTTTTAACTAACAATACCATCTCCATTCTACCTCTTAAGATGTCATATATACTAATACTAACTTTAACTACTAAATTTTGAATAGTTTATATTTATATTTTGAATTTGTATAATATTTATTTCTGTATGTGTAGTTTCATAGTCAAATTAATAAGTGAAATGAAATGTGCATCAACACACCCCTCTGTTTGTATGGTACTCTTCACTACAGTAATAGGCATCATTATGAGTGTTAGGGAGTGGAGTTTTGGTCGTGAGAATAAATCCTGTTACCATTACAGGAATTGAAACCAGGACCCTTGGATTGGGAAACAACCCAACGTATGGAAGCTCTCCTTGGCAAAATCGTTTTTACAACCTCGCTCTCAATCCCGCCCACATCCTCGCCTTCTGACATTTTCATTAGAACTGCTCTTCTTATGTAGACTCTATGAAAGTTAAGCTAAAAATAACTTCTTGTATGAATTTATTGTTCATTGATATTGTGTGTTTGGCGGATAATAGCTCTAGATGGCCGCTGTTCCCTTAAATGGCTAATGAGGCAATAAAATTGAATTGAATTGAATTGCTTTCAGATGTGTGTAACCCAAACCCTTGTCAAAACGGCGGTACTTGTATAGGATTTGAGTGGTATCCGTGTGTCTGTACATATGGTTTTGGTGGAACTTATTGCGACAGAGGTAAGTAAAATTTTCTACGTTAGCTGTCCCATCACTACAAAAACCTTTCTTTTTCGTGCTTTCAAAATATAGTAAACTGAGGGGAAATCGAACCCTTAAGCATAAAATGACTTTATATACACGTACACATAATACCATAACATATAATGTACATAATTATGTTAACTGAAGAGGCATATAAAGTCTTTACAATGAATATAACAATTGGTGATAATTATTTTGCATTTTATAATTAAATGACGTCATTGTGTAAACAAGCTGGGCAAGTAAGTAAAATGGACCCTCATAAAACATAATATAATTCAGAATTTTAAACACTTTTTCTTGATTAAATTTTATTTTCCATGTAATGAAAATTAAGTTTAAAACCACAGAAGAATAATTAAGTGATATTAAAAGTAATTTCTTTTTTTAATTATCAAATTATCATGCACAATTGTTTAAAATATTGGTACACATACACAGGTTAATAGTCTATGAGCACAAATAGCATTTGCACATGATTCATGAAACCATGAATAACACATTTGATAGGCTATTCATTCCTCGTCATCATAATGAAACCCATCGCACTCTCCCCCCTCCCCACACACACAATAGTTGCTTATGTCATCCTCTGCTTAGGGCACTTGTTTGTTGCTTTTTTGAACCTTTTCTTTTCCTTTAATACTCTTTGCCCCCATTCTCTCTTTTGCAGTTGTTTTTTGCCTTTTTCTTCTGTTCAGCATTACTTTTGTTCTGCTGTGCATGCTTTAAACTGTCAACATAGGCAGTTGATGTTATCAGTCTGGCCTTACGCTTGCACCTTTTAGCTTTGCCTACACTCCTTTCAACAGTCGGAATTAGACAATGTCGACAAATGTTTGAAAGTCATTGGTGCTAATTGGTTTAGATGGTCCTGGTATACCTTTAGGCAAGTCCAAAGGTGGTTGTATGATTTGTTCTGGTCCTGTGGTACTGGTATCTACCGGTGTATTTTCTGGTGTGGTGTCCAGATCTGTTGCATCCACTCCTATCATTGGCATTGGCCGTTCTGAAAATTTTGATCGATCATACGCTTCGTCAGGGATTGCTTAGGGGTTAAATGATATCACACATGCTTTAAATCCAGAAACTGCATTTTTCACAGATGCTGTCTTCCCCCCCACCCCATGCCTCGCAGAAAAGTGCAGGGAATTGTTATTTGGTGATATCCCTTCCTGGATGGTTTCTCATCAAGTGGTGTGCAGCTGCATGGAAGTAGGACTTCATTGGTTTGAACAAGGTCCTGTCAAGTGGTTGTAGATATTTGGTGGCAGTGGCGTAACGATGGGCACGGGGGCAATGTGGCCTTCTTAGACTGGGAGTCCCTTTTGGACCCCAGTCGCCAATTTTATTGTGGGATTTTAGAGGTGCTCTTTTTCCTAATATTTGTTATTTGTATTGTAGATTGTTTTTAACGACGGAATAAATTATATGATTTTAGATGGAGATCAAGGTATTTGAAATAGAGAGGGAATGGGACAGGGAAGGACTTTCACAAATCTATACGACCTCAGCCCCACCATGGTTGATTATTATATTATTTATGATTATGGCGCCTCTAAATAGCCGGAAATTGCACTCATAGACTTAAAATGCGAGTATAAATTTCCTTTTATCTTAATTTTTTTCAAATCGGCAAATTAAAGAGGGGCCACGGGCCGACAGGGCCACATTTAATCGGCCCGCACTGGATATAATAATATGATATGTCTTACAGTTGATCTCAGAGACACGTCATTATACTGCTAGATCGAGTAGGCCTACCCTATGGCCTTCGCATGATCGAGAGCGCATAGGCGTTACGCCACTGTTTGGCGGTGTGTGGTGGTAAGCACACCATGACAATGTCATAAGCCATGGCAAATTCAAGGGTCTTAATTAGCTGTACGTTAGAGCCATGAACATATCAGGATGACACTACCTGGTGTTCCATGCTTTCTGAAATGCTCCAGCCAAACAAAGATTGATGTCTTTGTTAATTTAACTTGTGTTTGACATAGCGAGTTGAAAGCCAGTAGGTAGCCCGTCTTCCCACTCATTTTTCTTTCGCTTTCCTTTCAAGATGATGTACGGTGGTATGTAGCTACCTACCGTATTACAGCAACAGCTGTTACATTTCCCCTCTCCCCTCCTCCGCATTCGTTATCGAGACTACAGACCTGTTTTCCCTTGGCAGCCAGCAGCTTTCCTGGTCTGTTGATCATCTGGCAACCCAGCTAGTTGATTTCCATAGGCCTTCAATGTCCAGAATACCTTCAAGTATATTATTGAAATATTTACCTACGACAATGCGATTCATCGTCATTGCACCTGCCCTGGATAGGCCTTCTGCTTGGCGAGTAGAAATTTCTGGATGGCGCTTAAAAACATGAAGCCAGTAATAACCAGCAGACCTTTTCTCATGGTTGAAGTTGTGTTTCAAACCATTTCGCTCATCAAGGAATTCCTACGCCAGCTCGCATATATCTTTTGGTGTTAGTCCAAATCCGCTGGACTCCATCTGTTTAATCTTGATTTTGTATTCCGATTACAGGCACCCCATCCAGCACAGGTCATATAACGGCATCACTAGGGTTCCTGGCTTTCTTTCGCAACGTTGTTATCCGCACATTAAATTGCTTTGCATATCTCTTCACGCCCATCTCTTTTCGTCCACAATCCACTGCCAACGCCATCGATTATACATCCCATTTGGCTCGGTTTGTTTGCTGTTGATATTTAAACGACATTAATAGAAACAACACCCGATTCTACCTAAATGATCTGATAAGTATCAGTTTCAGTGACAAACACACAACACTATCTGTTGATATGCCACTTTCATAAAGGCAAAGCTAGCTTAATGAAAATGCAGCCTAGGCAATGGTCCATTTTATTTAAGGTATACAAGCTCATTATTTATTATATCCGGTGTGCTAAACATTGCCATGAAGGTCACAAGCCTATGATAACAGAAGTCCTGATAACTTCGTCGGCCACTTCGTGTCTTGAAACTTGGATAAAATTGTGATTAAATATTGTCAGACTTATTGTAGGCCTATGGTGATCAATCAAGATAAAACAAAATCATTGTTGATTGCATAACAACAGCACAATCAGGATTGCGAATATTGCTAATGCGAGTCACGTGACTCGTATATGTATAGATGATCCCCTTTAACTAGACTGGGATCAATTAAGTCTGACATTGACGTACAGACGAAAGATAATTAGCTGCATAATATTATTTCAACACTAAACTGTCATTACTTCTACTTATTATGAAAATAATACCGGTATTTTTTTTTTGTCGGAATTTCGTATTCCAGACGACCCCTGCACTTCGAGACCATGTATGAACGGCGGCAGCTGTATAGCAGGTATCTTTGATTACGGTAGTTATTACTGGAGTTTTAGCGATAGTGAGGGTGATTCGCTCTGCTGGTGCCTTCCAGGATATGCAGGCGATTTTTGCGAAATTGGTAGGTATAATCATGAACCTTTCCAGAGTGTCAATCAAATTTATCACTGACCAACCGGAACAGGGCCAGGAATACGCGTGTGCCTAAAACATAGTTTGATACAATCGCTACACGCTATCGCCGACAGCTTTCGGTGATGCTGATTGGTCGGTTGAAGCGGGGAGCCTTCTCGATTGCGTCGGGGACTATTACGCAGTACAACGATTGCGCTGAAAACACTGTAGCGACAGTGTAGCGATTTTAAGAAATCAGGCTTAATAAGCACACGTGTTGTCACACAAAAACCCAAGTGTTTGCGTAGGCTATGTTTTAACACACCTGGTTCTCACGAGAGCCCTAGTATCCGGATCGGGAGGTAACCGTTAGCGCTAACCGTTAGCACCTGTGTGAGAACGCCCGATCGGTTAGCGCTAACAGTTAGCGGTATCCGGATACTGCTAACGGTTAGCAATTGCGCTATCGGTTAGCAAGTGAGCACGTTTCTATCATCAACCAATCACACGTACGCGTTTACAATTTCCAGTTTCTTATTGGCTAGTGATTCGATCATCATATTCTTGGTATCCGGATCGTATTTTCTCATATGGACGCACGGCAGCTAACGATTAGCAGGATCCGGATCCTGCTAACCGTTAGCAGCCGTGTGAGAACATAGCCACAGTCGTTTTGTGAGACCTTAACAACAATATCCAAGGGGCGGGACTTAGCGGAAAGGTCTATTGTGATTCCAAATTCCAAAGTAGGGTGCATTTAACAAAACATGGCCAAATCTTCATATTCCTATTTTACTACGTTTAGTTTTCCGCTATAATAACAGATTCAGGCCCATACTCAACATTATTGCTAAGCCTTTGGTTAAGAATGCATGACACTTCATTCTTTAAATTACCTTAATCGACAATAAAACGACGAAGAAATGCTGTGTAGCGAAAAACCTCATTGAACACTAGGCTATAAGGAGTCAGTTAGGTATTAGCTTAATACGGTATTAGACGTTTTCAATATCTAAAAATAACTGAATAATGCTGATAAATAATCTATGTTTTGTTTATATTGTTTGCTAGACAGACCATAAAAACAGAACAAGCACGTAGTTTTTGTTGTAGTTGTTGGTAGAACCTAGTCTCTCGGATAAGGACTTAAAAAGGAGGTGTACGCTTCTGGCTCGTGTGCACTTTAAAGAACCCATTGCATCTTTCGGAGGAGTAGGAGGTTACCCCGATGATGGTTTATTTCAGTCCCTGTCTTTGTGGAATGATGTGAACATCTACTATAAGCGCCTCTTTACATCCTCTAGGTAGTCACGGACCACGCCCATACGCAATTCACCACAATGACGCTGCGACTTATGGGTTATTCTCCAACCTTTACCATATTATATTCATATGTTCACAGAGAAAATGTTATCTCGTGTTGTTTCATGTTACTACACATGCAAATGACATTTTGGCTATATTTACCGGTGACATCCTCTACAATACTCTTTAATTGTATATTTTGTTTTCTTTTGAAATAAACTCATTAATATATCTTCATTGTTTAGATTTGTGTTTCCCGGATCCATGTCAAAACGGAGGTACTTGCTCGGGATATGAAACGCTACTTTGTTACTGTCCATACGGCTATAGCGGGGACCATTGCGAAGAAGGTAGTTTTATAATAATTCACCTTATAGAACATCTCATTTTTTTAAGCATTATTACATTCATTCATTCATTCATTCATCCATTCGTTTATACTTTCATCCATACATTCATTGATTCATCAATCCATCCATTCTTTCATTGATTCATTGATTAATTATCAATCAATCAATCAATTAATCATCAATAAGAAATAAAGTAGAAAATAGAAAACAAAAAAGTATTATAGTAATGCTCGTTCATAAAAGGGAAGATAAAATTGTGTATTTAGATAATTTCTAAGGATACGTAATTACTTAAATAATTAGTAGAAAATTATTATTTATATTATCATTATCGTTAAAAATCATTATCATTGTCACTAAACATCATTAACATACATTGTTATTTAAATATTATTTAAAAGAAAAAAGGACATCAATAACATAATATATACA
>NW_022733259.1:33803-46153 GCF_011630105.1 Anneissia japonica
ATGTATGATGACTTCATGTATGTTTTCTAATGTCGAAATTCCAAAAAAATTTTTTTCTTCATTAAAACAACGAGAAACAAAGAGTATGCGATGTAACCAACTAACTTATTTTCAAATCCGTTTTACATTTTATGTTATTAAAAAAAACAAAAACAAAAACGAACCGTATTACATTACAATACTATCCTCCCATCATGGCGAAATCCATGTTTTTTATAATCCATGTGATTATTATTATTATTATTGTTTTTGTTATCAGTGTGATGAAAAGTTAACACAAACGATACACAAATAGGTCAAATGAAGGCGATATGGTTGCTAAACGAATAGACATGTAAAAATATTTTTAATTTTTTTTTTATTCCCCGACGGAATGTATTCGTCTTTCTCGACGGGGGTGGGTGGGGGGAGCTAGGCTTCCCCGACGAGGGGGGCTATAGCCCCCAGCCCCCTCTGGCGCAACCACTGTTCTGCTCTAAGTGTATGGGGAAAAAACAATGCAGCCGCAATGTCAGTCGAAGCAGCCTAATGAATATTTAATATCATGTCCTCGTGGGACCAATAGAGGGATTTGGCGATGGGCGTCACGTGACCTAACTTTGGGCGTTGGATTAAAGCCTGGGTCTCACGAGGGCCCTAGTATCCGGATCGGGAGCTAACCGTTAGCGGTATCCGGATACCGCTAACGGTTAGAAAGAGCTATCGGTTAGCAAGTTGAGGGCGTTTCTATCATCAACCAATCACACGTACGCGTTTACAGTTTCAAGTTTCTTATTTGCCAGTGATTCGATCAACATATTGTTGGTATCCGGATCGGGATTTTCTCGCATGGACGCACGGCAGCTAACGGTTAGTAGGATCCGGATCATGCTAACCGTTAGCTGCCGTGTGAGAACATATCCATAAATAATCGACTGACACAGCGGTGTTTTACGTGGAGATTGCCACTGCGGCCGGCATGGTTAGGTATGCATGATGGTCTTCGACCCGCGAACTACGCTGTTAGGGCTAGCTAGGATAAGTAAATAAACACTATTTTGAACAATCGTGTTGCCTCTCATAGCCATTTATTTCTCACGTTAACAGTGGGTTGCTTTTGCAACCATAACATTGTCCTTTCCATCGCACTGTAATGTTTTTCATGTATACCCAAGTTATGTCACGTGACCACCGAATCCGCCTTTTAGGCCTCATCGCGATGTTCATGGTGAACGGACAAGAGAAGTGACCCGGCCGTTGAAAATATCCTGCATTTCTAAATGTGCAAAAAAAAGTACAAAAATTGTAACATGCACGGTTTTAGCCAGAATTTCCCGGCTTTGGTAACCAGTTTTCGCTGGATATTGGTTCGCGGGAACCTACTGTTGCTGTATATGCGCCTTTACCTGTTTGTGCCTATCCTTTCTCGGCATTTGAGTCGACCTACTTAACTAATGTTCAATCAATGCTTTTCAATGGCGTAACAGTACATGTAATACTTCAATTCTTAATTTTGCTTTATTACCATGGTCATGTTCACTTGCGTCAAACTATTTGATGTTATAAATTTATAAATATAATAGGTTTGCATAACTATTTCACCGTAGTGCTTGCCTTGTATACCAGCGAGCTCGCGCTCTGTATCTTGTCTTATTGGAAGTGTCTTGCCACATTGAAGACTTTTCAGAAACCCTACACAATTAGGTGATGAAGCTAATTTAAATATAGTAGGACCCTTTTAACCACGGCGTATGATCTGAAAAATCGCGGATCCGGATAATACTGTAGACTTGTACTTTTTTCTACAGAATACACAATCTTTCGAAGGATTTAATTTTTCCTTAATTTACTGGTTTAACGTGTACTCTAATTCTAACTCCTTTCTTGGAGGTGTAATTTTCGCTTACTATACCCTCTAATCGCTCCGAGATTTCACTACCAAATATGTTTTTTTTTGTTTTTGTTTTGCAAAGCTGATGTGTGATTGTGAGTATCCTACCTATCAGGTCCAATACGGCCTGAGGCAATAAGGCAAGCCTGCTCATGACTGACTGCGGTGGTGGACCATTTCTATCATTCGACACTATTTCTACCCCTCCTGTTATCTTACACTTTTGGAGTCCTTAGTAGGTCAGCTTTAACCACCATTACCAAAACCAGAACCAATGAAGGGTCCGGGAATGTGCTATAGTGAAGGCGGATTGTGTCCGTTTGAGACTGTCAATTTTTGTTGTGCCAGTTTTTAATGACTTTCAAACATTTTGTATGAAGCGCATTGAAACTTGTGCACAGAAAGTGTGACCTAATTATTATTATTAATATTACTATTATTATTATTATTATTATTATTATTATTATTATTATTATTATTATTATTATTATTATTATTATTATTTTGTCGGGGAAACTAACCAATTTTACCTGCCTATAAAAGCGTTTGAAGCTTATTAACGTCATCTTTCATCATAATACGTTTCCAAACACTCTGTTAGCTATGACTAATAGTAATCAAATTATTTTGTGTTTTACATTGGTTCTGGTTATATTGGGTAAAGCCGTCCTCTAAAAGGACTCCAAAAGTTTAAGAGTAGGAAAGGTCCACAACTGCAGTTTAAGACGTGCAGCATCAGTCATGAACAGGCTCCCGTACCACCCCTAGAGGTGGTGCCAGGATTTGCCCGACGGAGGGGCCGAGGTCCACGATGTGTGGCCGATGCCTTGACGAGGTTTCGAAAGGTTTATTTAATCGATTTTGAGAGTCTACTAATATGTAGAAAATACATATAATTATTTTTCTCCCCGACGAATTGTACTTTTTCTCTCCGATATGGGGCCCTGGCCCCCGCCCCTCGCTGGCACCACCATAAGCCCAATGGAATGTACCTGGAAACTCATTGTCAGACATATTTTTGGCTTTGCGAAGAAACCACATTAGTTAATGTAAATTTAACATCTTAAACTCTTTCGTCCAAGAAACAATTCCTCTATGTACCAAGGTACAGATTGGAGTCTTTTGGAAAAGAGCATTTTCGTGTGCTACACCTCGTCTCTGGAACACTCTTCCGCATGGAAAGATGCTCTAATCAGTTGACAAACTTAAAAACTTGCTGTTCAACATTTGTTTTATAAATTATTTGATTGATTTGATTGATTGATTGATTGGTTGGTTGGTTGGTTGATTGATAGAGTAACGGAAAATTACACCTCCAAGGAGAGAGCAACTTAGCTCAGTCGGCTTATCTGGTGGTAGCCACTATCTGTGCGCTGAACCGTAGAGGTCTCTAGGTCTCCGGTTCAATTCGCATCGCTGCTAGAGGGCTGAATACAAGGATGAGACGTTTTAAGCCGTTGGTCCTGTGTGCATTTATAGCCCATGTGCACGTTAAAGAACGCATTACACTCTTCAGAAAAGAGGGGATTGTCTCCCGGTGTACTGCCCAATCACCACCAGAAGGACCCCACTGGAAATAAGTCTTCTTCTAGACTTTCGTGGGCTGTAAATCCAAATCCAAGGAATGAGGTGAGAACATTAGGATGTTAGCGTACGAAGATATCGATAAATGAAATCCGTATAAAGATTGAGTAAACCTACTAATGTCTATAATAACAGGATCCACGCAAATTATTTTGTTTAGATCACATGGCACTTTATTTAATTAATTTTTGCTGTTGCGCACGAACGTCAGTCTTAAAACATAAAATACGATTTGTCTATGCAACCGGATATCCGTCTACACGAACATCAGCCACTTAATATTAGGGTAACAATGTGTGACATACAAAGGGGATAATTATTATAATCCAGTTGTGTTTCTTTGTGAGTTCTTTTTCATTTTGGCTAATTTCATGAGCCATTTCAAACTACAGTAATAATATATTCAAACTTACGTTCGCGTACACCTCTCTAAAAACGTTTTCCTGTAAATGGAAACACAAACTGTTTGCCTAAGCCAACATTTTTTTTGATTTCACAATGTGTTTATTACACCACCGTGCGGGTTTAATCAACTGAGAGATTTTACATATTTTAAAAAATGGTGGCTGAATTGTTTTTAGATTTGTGTGATCCCAATCCATGTCAAAATGGTGGAATTTGTTTTGGATTATCTTATTTGATGTGTATCTGCCTTCCTGGTTTCGGTGGAGATTATTGCAATGAAGGTATGTAGTAATTAAAATACATAGTATAGTATTTTAGATCATATGTATGTATTTTAGCGGCATATGGTGGCTTGAAATGGAGGGCGGGGGACGCCGCTGATGGCGGCGCAAAGGTGAAGTGTTTAACTACTTCAGCGTGATTGTTTGCTTCAAACATGTTCAGTCAAGAGAACTTTTTTGCTTGGCATGCGCTACACGCCACCCCAGATATGCCACTGATATATAGTACTAGGTTTTGGAGGACAGTGGCGTTCTTGGAGTCTTGAAATGGGGAGGCAGAAGCTGATGGGGGCGCTAAGGTGAAGTCGTGGGGAGGGTCTTTGACATCCCCACCCCCTCCCTGCACACCACTTCATGTCCCACTGGATGAGGATGACACTAGAGGACCATTATAACGATGATGAAAATAGATGATAATGATGGGGATGATGACCATGATAGTTATAGTGGTGCCGTGGTAATGATGATGACAATAAAAAAGAAATATTCAATTATTATAATAAAGAAAATGTTGATGTGTTTCTTCTAGAGGGTCAATATAGCTCGGATTGGACTTTTCCGTTCATTTCCATTACCCCGGGCTATTCTGAGGCAACATATTCTCCGGATTTTTCATCACTGAGCAGTGAAGAGGAAAGTAGTTTTTATGAGGACCCGTGCGAATCTAACCCATGCTTAAACGGTGGCACGTGTGAACACATCGGCTACTACTACCCTTACTCTCCATATTACTGTGAATGCCTTCCTGGCTTCAGTGGCACTACATGCGAACAAGGTAAGATTCACATTAAGAATTTGTTTGTCCCCTCGGAAACTTAAAACGGACAAAATCGCTCATATCAAAACAAAATTTACATTTCAAACACAATTACAATGAATATAATGATTTAAAAGATTTAAAACAATCATATATACATTTATATAGGCCTACGTGAGTTTAACATTTATCAGAGACTGTTTCAACAGAGCAAATTATAGTTATAGAGGGACTATCATAATAAATTATGATGCATCTTAATAGTTAGTTTTTATTTATTTTTATAGCTATGTGTTAGGATTTGGAAAGTCTAGAGGCTGGTATCACTAGAGCATCTGTGATTTACGAGTAGGCTGGCCTATGCGCCTTCAATTGCAGGCGAACGATGCAGTGATAGCTAGTTTCCCTGCATAATTATGTTGATTCTTGTTATATTTTTTAAAGTTTAGATAGGAATAATTTCATGATTTCTTTCTTTGATACGATACATTTAATTCACATTTGAAGTCTGACTACCAACTGCCTTTAGTTATTGCTAAATATTTCCTACTAGAAATTGGCTAATAAATTTATTATATTATTATAAATATTAAGTCGTACCGTAATTGTTAAAGTGAGGTTTTTGAATAAGTTGACTACGATACCTATTTGCAGATATCATTGTAGGCACGAACTACTGAATTTTTCTTTGATACGATGCATTTAATTCACATTTGAAGTCTGACTACCAACTTCCTTTAATTGGTGCTAAATATTTCCTACTGGAAATTGGCATGCTAATACATTTATTATATTAGTATAAATATTAATAATTGTTAAAGTGAGGTTTTTGGATAAGTTGACTACGATACCTAATATGCAGATATCATTGTAGGCACGAACTGAGTAGCGGTTAAATGATTTGGAAATGCAGGTTTTCTTATAAATTGAGTGCTCCTGAGACGCCTGCCTAACCTTATACTCGTGATCAGGCTTGTGATACAGAAAGTGGATTGTTATTCATTATTTAATTTCCTAAGAATTCGAGAAATCAGAAAACCTCTCCTGTTATCCTCACTAAATAAAGCGTGAAATCCATATTTATCAAAAAGAAACAAAAAAAAAAAAAAAAAAAAAGAAACAAAAAAAAAAAAAACAAAAACAAAAAACAAGTATTAGCTTTCATATAAATGGAATGAAATGTCCGAAAACATCATCAAATTTAGTCGTATAATATCCGCCAAAGTGAGAGCCTGCTCGCATATAAATCACCACAGAAACTACTACAAATATCTTAGTACACACGTTCTATTTTAGAATTATTAGGCAGTTTTCGCCACACGACGTTAACCTTAACGTTAACGGATGACGTCATAATTTATTCATCTTGCGTTGCGGAGTACGTTAATTTTAGGATTTTACGTGCTCGACGTACGTTAGTTACGGTTTTGCGCATGCGCATTTCGATTTGTTTACAAAAGGGTCGGATCTATCGCGCTGCATTTTGGGTACTAACGTTAAAGTGAAGGTTAACGCAAAGATACTAGAAATACAAGATAGAGTTCTCGCATTGTAAAAATGAGGCGGAAGTCGTGCCCAACGTAGGCGGCGCCCTTCTTTTTAACCATGCAAGTTTCCTATACTTCGTGCCCAACGTACAGGGCGCCCTTCTGTTGCTAAGTATATCCAGACGCAAAAGGCGCCCTTTCTTTTCCACTAATGAAGGAAACGCCCCTTCGATATTGTTGCTAATGTCCCACAAAACATCAGTGTTAAAAAAAACAAAAAAAAAACACGCGGACACGTACGTGCGTTTTGTGGGACAACACATGTTTTTGTTAACTTTGATTGATACGTACCCCGGAAAGGTCCATTGACTATGACGAAACACAGAGAGTGAGAACTTGAAAAAATTACTCTATTTAGTTAATATGTCTATAACCGTTCTGATGGTCAACTTACCGAATGGCTACAGGGTGAGGTAATTATTTGTTTAATTAGGTGATTCATCATTGGCCTTTCAGAGAATTGCAATTGCCATATCGCGGTCATAACCTGCTTAATCGTAGCCTATATATTTTATCTTTCAAAACAGATATCAGGTGCGATTATAACTATTGTGATAACGGAGGAACATGCGTGATGTACGAATATGGTTATAGTTATTGTTATTGTCCAGAGGATGTGACAGGAGACTTTTGCGAATACAGTAAGTTTTGCACTGAACAAACAAGGCATGAACATCGTATTTACATCATATTTACATCATAGTTAAAGGATGAAATAGATGTAGGCCTGCGATACCGGTACAGAGAGAGACTTTTGTAAATGCATGCACAGCAGCTGTAGGCCTAAAGCCGGACATTCATTGTGATCGACGGTCGTCTACCGACGCGATTCTATTGAGAACGCAACGCCATGACGCGCACGCAATGAATTGTTTTTATGACGATCCATTCAGACTGCCTTCGAAAACCAGTGAACGGCGTCGCGTCGTCTGCGCTCACAGAGAGCGGATTCTTCGGCCGACGGTCGTACGACCGTCCTACGACGCAGTGAGTGCCCGGCTTAAAACTTAATGTTTTTAATTGAGATGCAGACTTAGTTTGAGACCGAAGCACTCTTCGTGCTCTTTGGTAACTGTACCATTACCCAATTCACCGAGGATTAACCTCTGGGTACCGGTCAGGTTGAAAATAATTTGGAATGAAATTGAACTGGTGCTGGATTAGCAGGACGACTAGGAATATATGCATTCTCTCAAATGTGCGGAGGTTAAGTTGTACTTTGTGCATGATTGATTCTATATTCAATGACTGAGAGCGGACTACAAGTCTCCCTCCAATTAGAAACCATTTTTGGGACAGGGGTTTTTATAGATTTTTTTTAGCAGCTTTGGTCTCTTACTAGAATAATGAAGAGAAATGATAATTGTTAATTTTGGACTAGAGAAAGTGGTGTTTAATTGGAGGTTGTCTTTAATTGGAGGAGTCTTTAATTAGTAGAGGGAGATCTGTATTTGTAAACTAAGAAAAAAAATGCACTACAATATATTTAACTGACTAAAACTGTTATTAAAAATGTTATGCTATTAAAAAAAACGAAATAAATGAGGCTATTTCATATTTAATAACTAGTTTTCTGCTAATTTCATTGTCTAATGAAAGCACCTTGCAGCGGTAAACCTTGTCTGAATGGTGGAAAGTGTAACCCCTTCCATGGTGATGCCTACACCTGTACTTGTCCTCCAGGTACATCCGGGGATAACTGCCAATTCCATGATGAAGGTAAGTAATAATGTTTAATCTGCTTGTCAAAACTAATACAACTGAACGCTTGCATTAAATGTATCATCATATAGGCATACCAATAACGAAATATCTATAAAGTCAATTAAAACGTCTAAAAGTTATAAAGTAGCCAAGAATGATTGAAAAAATCATGAGGTAATAATGAATGTCTGTCGATCGCTGAATAACAGTGACAGATTCAGGGTGTAGCAAAAGGGGGTTCGTCTAACCCACAACCAGAGCCAAACAATTTCTGTACCAAGTGTGAAATCATTTAGATAAAACATTAAGATAGCTAAATCTCCGGAAAAGCCTAAACCAGCTAGACTACAATATGTAAGGAATACACTCAATCCACACCCTTCCCACCATAGTTCCTCGATGGTATTTGCCCTGTTCCCCAGCAAAAAATAATCCTAGATTCACCATTGAATGGAGAACTCTTTCTAAACATTCAAGCCTGGTTCTCACGAGAGCCCTAGTATCCGGATCGGGATCTAACCGTTAGCGCTAACCGTTAGCGATCGGTTAGCGCTAACCGTTAGCAGTATCCGGATACCGCTAACGGTTAGCAAGCGCTATCGGTTAGCAAGTTGAGCGCGTTTTTATCATCAACCAATCAAACGTACGCGTTTACAATTTTCAGTTTCTTATTGGCCAGTAATTCGATCATCATATTTTTGGTATCCGGATCAGGATATTCTCGTATGGACGCCCGGCAGCTAACTGTTAGCAGGATCCGGATCCTGCTAACCGTTAGCTTCCGGGGCCTCATAGTAACATTGAGGCCCCTGGATAAGGTTTATTTGGGCCCTGGTAGTTGGGTCTGGGCTAGCCCCGGGGTAGGCTAAAGCCCGTCAACTTTGGCGTTTTTGACGGTGCAAGAATGCATTTGTCATGGTTTTTACACACTGTTGCAAAGAAGGCCCCGCCTAGTCGGCTTAGTTATTCGTACAATTTTTTAAGACATTATATATATTTTTTTCTAAAGCCGTTTGTGCTGATTCACCTTGTAAGAATTATGGAAGCTGTATGGAATTTCAAAAAGCTGCCGATTGTTCGTGCGTTTCCGGATTTACTGGAAGATTCTGTGAGATCGCCGGTACGAATTTTGGTTAATTTTTATTCGTCAATTTCCATGATTTTAGTGTGGTCGTTAGATGTTTCTATCGCCATTATTAGTATCATAGATTAGACAAGATGATGATTACCAGGATGAATGATGGTTGGTTGATGATGATTGTAATAATGATGATAACATCCACGATGATATTCATATTGATAGATCTAATGATGATGTTCATAATCATGATGTTATAATTATGATAATTACGCCAATGACAAAGATGTTGATAAGACTTTTAAATGAGGATGATGACGATGGTGGTGTTGCCATTGTTGTTGTGGTGGAGATGTTGATGAAGGTGAAACGATAACGATGATTGTAGTGGAAGTCAATGTGCTGGTAGACATAATCACTTTTATTCTGATGATTGTCGACGTTGATGACGAGTATAATGATGGTGTGACAATGATGGTAAGAATAATGATTATAAAGAGGAGAACAACGGTGGTAAATGTCAAATGCCAAGCTTCTGTGACAATCACACCTTCATTTAATTTTTCAGTTAAGGAGACTGTGTGCCCAGACGGAACGCCTCCAGATACCTGCTTATTTGACCCATGTCACGTTGCTAAATGTCCGAAGAACCCAGATGCTCGCTGCTCATCTAACTACTGCGGATGCATCGCAGAATATTATGACAAAGATGGCACTATGGTAGATTGTCATGACTGCCCATTTGGAGACATGGTGACGTGCGTGATAGACCCTTGTACCGTCATGACCTGCGACAAATATCCAACAGCCAAGTGTCAAGTGAACTACTGCGGGGAATGCAAAGCAAAATTTTTCGATGATCAAGGGAATCAACTGAATTGCGGAAGTAATGAATATACACCATATTTTTTTATTATCTATATAGGCTTACCTACACTTGAAAAGCTGTCAAAATATGAATTTCAACAATTTATGAAAGAAACAAGAAAGTGATTGTCTTTAAATTTTATTGACAACTAAATTTGTCTAACATTTTATTTAAAAAAAACCCAAATTAACGACATTGAGAACATATTTTTGGCGGAAGTCATATGCTAAATAATTTAAACAAATTTGAAGATGGTAGACAAAACTTCGAGTAGGCCTACCTTGTTTCAGGAGTAAATGATTTCCATGACGGTGGGCCAATGGGGCGATGTCCCCGGCGGGAGCGTAAGTAAGTGCGGTCGAGGGTCACTCAAAATCTCTCCCGGAAGTGGTTCAGGGGACGAAGCCCGGAAACTCTGACAATGGTGTTTTAAGGGCGTATTTAATCGATTCTAGAGTGCAATAATGTCTAAAAATTGCATATAATTTTGTTCTCTCCGACGAATTGTTTTTTATTTTCGACGAGTAGGGGGAGCATCAATTCTCTCCCTCCCCCGGCACCACCAGTATTATTATTGGTATTACGTCTCAATTCACTATATTCATTGTTTTACATAATTTAGCCACTTGCCAGTATAAAGGACAGAATTACAACGAACAGGATCAACGAGATCACGAAGATGCGTGCAACACTTGGTAAGCCCAAAATTCAAATATTACACTTTTTGGTATCGTATCAAAATTATGATATCAGAGGCCCTATGCAAATTAGCTAACTTTCCTACTTTTTAATGCCACGGAATGTGATTGGTAAAAAGAGGTATTCATCTTCACGCCCACAACGTAAGAAAAAAAAATTAATAATCGCAGTATAGGTGGAACCAAGTTGATATCGTTCCAGCCTACGTTGTGATTTCGAAAACTCCCCTAAACATGTTAATAGTACATCTTCTTCATTTTTCAGTGGGACTTCTTCAATTACAAACGATTTTAAATATTCCTAATTTCATTGTCTAATCCTCTGAATCATAATTCCAAGCATATTTAGTTACAAACGTATATTTAATTTCCAAAATTAGTACCTGTTTGAAAGATGGAACGTGGGCTTGTACAGAAAAAGCATGTCAAAAGTAAGTTTTGCTCATTTCTACTTTAATTTTTAATGTTTATTTAATATAATAAAGTTACGCCTAACATTATATTTTGTCACATTCATGTTCTCGTGAGTTTGGTATATTACTTTATTTTAACAATATTCAACAATGGACCTTTCTGCAAATCTCGACTTCTTGAAAATATGTTGCTAAGATCCCACAAAACGACAGCGTTAAATCATACGCGTACGTATGTTCTCGTTAGACACGCGCGTATTCCTGGCTTGTTCTGATTGGTCAGTTGTTTGATTGACAATCCGGAAAGGGCCATTATGAATCCTAATGGAATTGTCTTAAAGTTGATTCATTAATGCATTGTATGGTAGTCGAGTCCTACGTTATTATAAGATTAATTCCTTGTTGAGTAATAATTACGGCATACTAACTAATTATTTCTGTCGTGTGAGTGTATGTACGGGTGTTGTGTTTAAGGGAGCAGGGGTACTGGTCTGTGTATGTTGCGTGTATTTCTTCTCCTAACTACACTATATGAAATTATTGTTGCATAAACCTATTTAATTTTTTTTAAAAATCATTTCTGCGAACAGCACCATTCTTCAATTGGGCTTCAGTTTAGCATTCGATTTCGACCGTATCGAGAACAACCAAGAAGAATTTAAAAAGTAGGTGCATTTTCAATGACTTTATCAACGTCACCTTAATATTCCGGTAATTGTAAATTGTCTCTCCATGTCGTCATTCGTTGTCAAACATGTTTGGTCATTAAATACATTTCAATACATTCAAAGCCCTGTTTAGACCATCATTTTTTTAATTCGACAACAGTTTTTTTTTGTCAAAGATAGTTTGATTATATAGACAGAGCTTAATTTGGTTATTTACAGTGACATTAAAGACACGTTGGCATCAAGATTTGGAATCCCAAAAGAAAATATCAAAGACATACAGGTAAAAGAATATTATACTTTTTGATTTCTACTCCTACTTGTATATTTCTTTTTATTCGTGACCACAAATTCTCTGATAATCCGCGGGATAACATATTATATACTCAATGAACCGTTCTGATAAGCCCCACCACTTGCGTATGTTGCTATTAGAGACCCAATTTTCTTTTTTGGTTTGTTTTACTGTTTTAATAT
>NW_022733259.1:47013-70401 GCF_011630105.1 Anneissia japonica
CGATCTGCATGATTCATATTCCCATTCATCTTATAAGTGGGCCCCCCCCCCCCACTTTAAAAAACGTTCCGCCGACCCTGTTAAATACATTATATTGGATCTCTAGCTCAGTCTCGAGCTCATGTTATAGATTACATTCATTATTCTCTGTATGTTGAAAATGTTATACCTATCCAGATATCATATGATTGCCTACTGTTACTGTTCATGTGATTGTTTGCATCACTTCATTTTGCCTGAAGTTTTTTTAGTTTTAGGATTGCTTTTAATTTAATTGCTTTTCCATAATGTCCTTTTGAAATTTTGAATTGTCTTTTTCTTAGCATAAGTCTTTTTTGTGAACCTTACTGTACATTTTGTTTTGGACGCACCTTGATTGAGAAGTGTGCCACTGATTGAAAAGTGTAGTTCCTAATAAATTATTATTATTAATAGGGAGCTTTCGGTTGTACGACGCGACAGGACGTAAAACGTATTCAAAAAATAAGAAAAACAAAACCGTCCATATCTACAGAGGGTAACCCTTCCAGCGTATCCTGAAAGTTCGGCTGATATTCAGGGGCCCTCTCAAATGAAATAATATGAAAAGCAATGCTTTACAAGCGAAGTTTTACTACGAGGCTTAGGAAGTGGAGATGATTTGTACTCTGGAAGGAAAGCTTCTTAACCACCTAGTTATTCCACTACAATGAATGACGTCACTAAGAAGTCATCTCGTGGATTTGGAGAACGTAGGACGGTGACGTATGAATGAATCAACTTTGGCGTCGCACGTACAAAGCCCCCTTATGTGCATGCTGGGAACCAAGCTTTAGTGTGCACGTGTATGTACAAATCTGAGACAACTTATAAAGTTGTCTCTGGTACAAATTGATCAAGGTCCGCTTTTAGTATTTTTATTGATTGACATTGTGTATTTTTAGAAAGCTTTTGAAGATTAGGCTTAGCCTATTAAGATAAACTTTACGACAATAAACGACATAATTTAATTTATTCGTATACACTGTAGAAAAAAAGAACAAAGAAATCAGAACATCAAGATACCACGATCCTTTCACCGGTAAGTATTTTAAAGTTGAATTTCAGAGTTGAAGTTATATTTTTCTCTTGTGTAAGTTGGTTTTGTAAACATTCACGTGATTTGTTGTATATTTATTCACCGCTGTTTGTCGTGCTGTCTGTCTGCCTTTTTGTTTGATTGTTTGCTTTAACTGTAGAAGATATTGTTATCTGCGCCAAGGAAGTTATGTAATCGCCCCTGTCTGTCAGTCTGTCTGTTAGTAAGATTATCCAAAAACTAAAGAATAGATCATCATAAAATTTAATGGAATGGTACACAATAATCTAAAAAAGAAATTTAATTGACATTTGGGAAGAAACGGTCAAAGGTCAAGCCAACGAAAAACGGTTTTCCAGGCTCCTTGAACTTGCCCCCGAGCATAAAAGAAAATAATGGAATCGCCAATACGCGGCCTGCTGAAATAGAGATACCACACATATCATTCATCATCATTCCTTGTCATTTAAGCCATTATGTATTTAGGTCATCATTTTCATACCATCTTTTTATGAATAAAAAAGTGACTTGATTAAGTTGATCAAATCCCCAACGGATGGAATAAAAATAACACCCAATTAATAACAAACATATAATAAAGAATAGGAATGATTATTATTATTCATACATATGTCAAGAGACATATGCTGAGAGCAGCATAGCTCAGTCGGCTACACTGGAGGTAACCAGTGTTTGTGGACTGAACCTTGGAGATCTCATCATGGTCCCCGGTTCAATTCCAAGATCTCCTTGGACCGTTTTTTGCCGTTGGCCCCGTGTGCAATGTGGCAAATGTGCACGTTAAAGAACGCAGCACACTCTTTGGAAGAGAGTATAGGGGATACCACCAGAGGGACCCCACTGGATATACATCATCTAACAAAATAAATCCAATTCAATTTTAATTTTATTTGTATAAATTTCTACTTCGGTACAAACAGTAATTCTTTCATGAATGGCGATAAATTAATATTATGAGCAATATGAATTGGTATAATAATTTGTATAATTAATTACCTGTCTCTTATACACATCTCTCAGTCTCGTGCTCATGTTATAGATTACATTCATTATTCTCTGTATGTTGAAAATGTTATACCTATCCAGATATCATATGATTGCCTACTGTTACAGTTCGTAAACTCAAACTCACAAAAGGGAGCTTTTGATTGCACGACGCTGTAAAACACATTATTTTAAATGTGTATTTACTTGATTTCATAGTTGAAATAGACACCAATTATCATACCGAAATAATTATCATGATTGTGGTTTTAGGCATGTGCCTTTAGTTGTAACGATAATAATGAATGAGAATAAATATAAATGAGTACACGACTGTGCTGATGATAGTGAAGGTAATGATGGTGGTTTTGCTACTACTACTGCTGCTGCTGCTGATGATGGCGATGATGATGAAGGTGGTGGTAATGATGACGTTGATGATGATCGTGGTGTAAGATGGATGGTAGCGATGATGATAATACAGTTGTCGTACAGTATTAGTAGTAGTAGTAGCAGTAGGTGAGAGCTGATCTTTAAGATGGTGATGACAATAGCTATGGTGATAAAGATGATAAGCCCCCATTAGGTCTTGCCATACTGCTAAAATAGGACGAAGTATAGCCACTTCTATAGACCTCATTCTCAAATACATCATAAAATGAGACTATTTTCTTTTTAAAATTTCACAGAGCATGAATGCACAACAGGTAAGTTTAATCCTATGTAAAAATTACAGTTGTTGTTAGGCCTACCTTAAAACTTCTGATTAAAAACAGTAGCACTCTATAAATGACCAAATCTCTAATAGTAAACACCTTAAATAACCAATAATAGTGGCTCATTACTTTATATTAACCCAATCAGCATTTTTACTTCACATATTCACATACTGTATTATGAAGAACTGAAAATGCCTACAGCATGTGATTAACACTTTAAATACAGTGGTGATGTTGACGGTGATGATCGGGTGTGGGTAGTGGTGTTAAACCAAGAATGGCGAAGAATGATGGTGGTTGTGGCGATTACGGTGATGGTAAAATGACAGCTTTGATTATGTTTGGTTGTAAATGGTGATGATAAATGATAATGGTGTCGACAAAAATGATCAGAAATGATCTTCATTAAAGTGCCTAGTGAACGATGACGAATGAAAATGAAAAAAAAAATAGATGACGATTACAGTTATGATTATGATGCAATTGGTGATGAGGATGATGATAATAATGATAATCAATGATAATAATGATAGTTTAATCAAGATGATGATGCTAATATTGATGGCGGTGTGGTGGTAGTGGTAAACCACTGACGATAATACAATTATGGTGATGAATGATAATACCACTGTGATGATGATAAAAAGGAAGATGATGGTGTCGATGATGATGAAGATGATGATGAGGACGATGATAGTAATTTCTTTATTTATTCACGGATACAACTCATTTTCAGCATACAACATTATGTTAATTCTATCATTTTATGAGACCCAAATCAACTTTATTGAACTCCATTATATAATGCATCTTACTTCTAGATTTCTGGCAATGTTATTTACGACAATAAGGGTGGCGCTACTATCCAAGGAGGCACAGACAACCCAACTTACATGGACATGCCCGTTAAAACAGCTTAGAACACTTAATGTATTGTTTGCCACCAACTATGAATTTATGAGTTTGTAATAATGGAGAAAGTGGAGGAGGGTAAACAATGAATGAAAGGGGATTTGTAAAGAAAAAAAAACTGTAAATCGTGTAACGGTTTACCATTTTACTATTTTATATTGTATGTTTTAAAATGCTTCTTGATATTATTAACGTTATTTTAACGTTTCATCAAATTAATATTAGTCATTGGCTGTTTAATGATTGCTTTATTTTCGTTTAACAAATATAACATTCATTATTATTACTCGAGAAAAAAAAAGTCTAGTTCATACGATTGTTAATGAATTGTAGTTTATTTTGGCTTGCTCACAAAGTGATACCATAATAAACTTTGCCTCCGCATTTACCTGCTGCTTGAATCCTTATAGGCCGTGATGTAGTTTACGTTTGTGTTTACGTGTTTACATCTTGAAAAAACTAATAAGTCCGTCACTGCAAGGTAAATAGTACGTAAACAGGAATAAGAAATGTTATCGTCTGATTGGTTCTCGAACGAGATAAGGAAAGCTCTCTCATACATTTTTTACGCATTCGTTAATCATTTATATACTTCAGAATGTGTGAGAGTCACTTCTTGATAGGTTAAATTTGGCAAATTTTACCACCCACATTGAAAAACTTTAATTATATAATTCATCGTGTGGTACACCCATGTCACTTCGGTATCGGCTAATTCATTTATTTCGACGGGAAAATTTTTGTATTCAATATTTTATATACTGTAGTTGAATTTAAAACGTTACATTTTGAAATATTTAGCAAGCAAATAGCTATTCTGCGTGGCTCACAGCTGTCTCTTATGACTGATGTTATGAAGATCTAAACGGAGCCACCGTACTAGATTTATCGAACAAACGGATGAAGGTTGAGGGTTTAAGAAATATTGAATGTTACAGATCCGGTGTAGGACCTTGTATTTACTTGGAATTAAATCATTAAATAATTAATCGTCATAAGACCACAGGGTACTGGTTTAAAAGTAATGTTTCAGACTGTAGTATGTTAGTAAATTTATCATGAAAATACCAATTATATTTTCGATAAAACATGTTTTACCCTCATCCTATTTAGGGATGCTTCGTTTATTTTAACTTCTATAAAGCCGAGCACTTACTGCGCTGTACGGCGAATCCAACCCCGCTCCTGTTGTGAGCGTTGGACGACGCTACGCCGTCTGCTGATTGTCGGTGGTAAATCTGAACGGATCCGTGTCACGCACGTCGTGGCGTTGCGTTCTCCATACCGTCGGGCGCAGTGATGTCCCGGCTGAACACTGCTGCACACTGTTAAGCAATGGACCTTTCCGCTAAGCTCCGCCCCTTGGATTTTGTTGCTAAGGTCCCACAAGACGGCAGTGTTAAAACATACGCGAACACGTGCGTTTGTGGGACAACACGTGTGTCTGTAAGACGCGCACGTATTCCTAGCGCTGTTCTGATTAGTCAGTTGTTAAGTTTGATTGACACTTCGGAAAGGTCTATTCGTGGTTTGTACTGCTCCAGCCCATATCCAAGGTCAATCGACATAAACTACGTTGTGTGTGCATGTGCAGTTTAAACTATAAATTGTCTTATCTACACATCCAAGCCTAAAGTATGTTTGTCTTTATGTAGGCATGTGTGCGGGTGCACATGTGTGCGTATGTGGATGTGTGTCAAAGCTTCTTTTTAAAGAAAATAAATGGGCCTACTATACTTTTGATAATATCCTAATCCTGCTCTGTTTTGCGTATGCCTTGACCTTTTTTGTGGGCATTTCATTTTGATCTAACCATTATTATTGTTTTAGGAAAAATTTGAAATTTCAAAGCTGCACTGTTTTTCTTTGTATTTTTTTTATAATGAAGACCAATACATTTTCTTGTATCTTTTCCTAAAAACCCAAATGGGAAACATGTTTTGTGGAATGTTTGACCTAATTGTATATAATTCTTACTGCTTGTTTTTAAAATTTTACTTTTGTATTGTTAGTTCAAATTATCACGTTTTATAAAAATATATAAGTAAACATTTGTATGGAACAACTATGGCTCTGGCGACGCCAAAGAAACATCAGACTGCCTCTGTAATTGAGAAAGATTTGTAGTTTATCGAAGGGTATATATTAAATTGATTTGTATTTTAGAATAAACTGATGCTCTATTGTCTAATTTCTTTTTAATCTTGTGTACTGTATGTTTTCTGTCCCTCTGATCCCCATTTAAGAATGTGGTCTGATAAAAGATAACGGAGACGAAGTAAAAATGTGCGTTGTGGGAGAAGCGCGTAGTCTTAGCGATGCTCTGATTGGTCAGTTGATATGTTGATTGACAATCCGGAAAGGTCCAATTTAATAGCATTGTATTTCAGTTCAAATGTTTCTTGACAACATGGATGAGTTCTGGAAAAGTAGTCGTCATAAAATGGCCTTTGTCTTGGTAGCGATGTAACTCCGGGTTTAGCCCTTTCACGACTTGCATTTGTTCACTCTCCCAGGGCAAGAAGGGGTCATCTTCAGACCCAAACTGTACAATAAACTTTGTGTTGTTTTTCACCTTTTCCCATTCCCACGGTCGACTGAAATAACCTGAAATGAAAAATGAGTGAGTTACTAGGTAAAGGCTGAAGCTGGGGGCTAGGTGTGTTTCAGCAAAGACATAAACGATGCTCATCGTTCTAGCATCCTCTTTTTGGGATGCTACATTCTGTTAGAAGAGGCAGCCCAAAATATATCTTGCATAAGTTAGTGTCCGTGAACACATTCATGAAGTTGTGGATGTGTGTGCTGTGGAAATGTTTGTGATTCTTCGACCTCTTTGTGTTGACAGAGTAATAATGCAGTGGTGAATGCAGGAGTAACACTAGGGGAGCTTCCCCACCCCCATTTTCCGATAGCCCACGTTTCGCCCTCTTAGAACCTATTTGAACATGCTACACTGCCACTTGAGTCACTTCGGCAAAAAAAATCCGGACCCGCCACTGTTAATGTGCAGATGAGTGTTATAAGCTAACACGTACAGTCATATTATTATCAAGATTACATTAGGCCGATTTTCAGCTTTGACGTTCTTCAATCACCCCTTCCCATATAAAGCAAGTGCTCAGTATAGGCATTTTAATCAATAACGAGTGTTCAGATGTATTGCTGTGGCTGGCCAATTATGTAGGCCTAGTACCAAAACTGTAAATTATACGTACTGTTGTATTTCATAATTTTAACGGATATGGTAATGGCCCTTGATGGCATCAAATATCCACCTAGACAACCCCACACCCCTTTCAATCTACCATTTAACTATTTAAAAACTGAAAAACAACCAAAACAAAAATAAAATTCAGACTCGATTTTAATTTCAATATTTGGCTCTGCCCCATGGTCTTTGTTTTAAAGAATCGTGGATGCACCCGTCATAATTATTGTGTACCATTGAATATACATTTTCTAAGAAAAATTTTTAGGAATGCTCCTTACCGCTTGCTCTTTCATTTTCGTCACCTATATCAGTAACATATGCTGAAACCAAGATAATTCCTAAAACAGTGTGCGTCTCTGCATATCTGAAATAAAATACATATTTAAAAATTCCCATTTTAAGAATATTCTGGTTTTATTTTAATTTTATGGCTCTAAAGTCTTCGAAAATTGAATAAAATATAATTTTCACCGTTGGCCTACTGCATTTTTATGAAAAAAGTATTTCTCAGCATGGGTTCAATAAACGTTTAAATGGTCAAAATTTTTCCTTTTTGATTTGAAGTATCAGTTACCACATGTATATAACTTAGGTTTTTTTTCGTTGATAGAGAGTAGCTCCTAAATAATAATTATAATTATAGGTCTAAATACAACAAAATGTTTACCTCATAGCAGCTACAGCACCGGAACTATGGCCAATGATAATGGTCGACTGATCACACTTCAAAACATCCTGCATGAACGGTAGCCATATGCTTTCTTTTGCTCCAACTAATGAAAGTAATTTGGTTAATTGTATTTTAATGATTATAATAAAGTATACAAACAGCCACCACTGTCCACTACCACATTTGAGCTTAGACAAATTTAGCCAGAAGAGGAAGTGATAAGCAGGCAAAACACTAACCCACCTCCTCCTACTGGCCACAACTTTATCAAATAAAATAAAATAAAAATGATTATAATAATATTTTGCCCAGTCTTTCAGAAACCTTGCCTCTGGACCCAGCTTCTCCCCTCGACATCCACTGGATATATTTTTTGGACCCCTATAAGATAACTCCCCTTGAATATATTGTACATCCATCACTGGTTCTAATAATATTCAGGTAAAATAATTCATTCTCAGATACAAGTGAGCCCACTGGGCCTCAGGGTAATGATTGCTATAAATTAATAAGTGAGCCCACGATACCTGGATCTGGCATTTGCTGGAGCAGACATTCCACATCCTTTACCTACAAAGAAGGAATAATGCTATTAAGTATAAATGTTCACAAATGTTTACAAACCGTTTTTATCTTTTGGCTTAACTTAAAGCTTATTATCCGAGATCTACCAGATATATCACTTCTTTAAATTAAATGCCCTTTACATTTTTCTGCTAACTCTTTGGATCAGACAAATATGAAACAAATCCTCCGCTCTTTGAAAAGGACCTTAGGCCTATACTCCTACTTTTGGAGTCCTTGGTAGGTTGGTCGGCTTTACCCACCGGCACCAGCACAATAGTGCATCGTTCGATCACACCATCGACCTACTTATACTTCAGTGTGGAGAGGGACAATGTAGGTAAAGTAGTTGAAGACACAAGCAAAATGCACAGCTAAAGAAACAAACAAATTCCAATCCTCAAGTTTAAACACTACTGATAGGCCTATATTATAAAAAAATATAATACATTGTATGGATAATTTAAATATTATATAGGCCTACCTTATATATATACATACACACATACATATATATATACCTGTCTCTTATACACATCTAGATGTGTATAAGAGACAGGTGTGCGGGTGCACATGTGTGCGTATGTGGATGTGTGTCAAAGCTTCTTTTTAAAGAAAATAAATGGGCCTACTATACTTTTGATAATATCCTAATCCTGCTCTGTTTTGCGTATGCCTTGACCTTTTTTGTGGGCATTTCATTTTGATCTAACCATTATTATTGTTTTAGGAAAAATTTGAAATTTCAAAGCTGCACTGTTTGTCGTCCTATGGTCATATTTAGTTGCATCTCTCCGTACATAACACACCACCGGGACCAGGACGTTCGGTCTTGAATGTCCAGTATTTCATAGGTTCAGGTCCATGAACACTATAAAGATTGATAGACTATTGGTCCCATTGTTAGGCCGATCGGGTCCATTTTCTAGTATATCAGATAGAGTTGAAATGGGTCCGATCTTCTGCCAATTTTCCCTTTTACTTCACTCCATTGAGAGACAGTGAGCGTCAAAAAGTCGATTTTTCAGGAAAAGTAAACATGGAGCTGAACAATAGCTTCATTAATTAGCTTATTATCAGGAACACAATGCCTTATGAATGTTTTTTGGTCAAATCCATTATCATCAACAGAAGTAAAAAATATACGAACTTCATTTAATCGATCTTTTGCCCAGGCATACCAGTTGCAATGTTCAACTTCTCCACACCCGTTCCCGGGGATTATTGCAATCTTCACCATGATAGGCGTTCAAACTTTACCGGTATTAGTCCTGGCACACGTCACGTCTCCTCTACAAACAGGTCTATAATGGTGTACGGTCAAAGATACTAGAAATACAAGATAGAGCACTCGCGTCGTAAAAATGAGGCGGAAGTCGTGCCCAACGTAGGCGGCGCTCTTATTTTTAACCATGCAAGTTTTCTATACTTCGTGCCCAACGTACAGGGCGCCCTTCTATTGCTAAGTATATCCAGACGCAAAAGGCGCCCTTCCTTTTCCACTAATGGAGGAAAACTTTTTCGCTAAGAGTGCGTCCGGCCATACGATTCTGCGCTGTATTGTTGTTTTATTCTTTACTGATTCATGATTATGCTTTAATTGATTTGTGTTTTATTTGGATAATAGCAACGATTTCTACCGCCACCAAGGAGGTTATGTATTCACCGATGTCACTGTCTGGGTGTCTATTCCAGTTTGTTTTTATATCTAGTAAATAAAAAGTGATTGGTAAAAACACCGGTACGGGACGTCGGTAAAGAAGTGCAAAATACAGTCATCATTATGAATTCTTGTGCTTTATTGATCCATACTATCGGTAGGCCTATTAGCTCAGAATTTCAATGCTTTTCCAACCCATTATTATTGACATTGAATACAGCTCTGATACTCACAGTATAATTATATTTTTTAATCACAAATTAGAACTGCATATATGTAGTTTTAAAACAATGTGCATTCACTTAAAATTTATTTACAACACAAGTTTATGTAATTACTGTAGGCCTATATAATCAATTCCCGGTTAAAAAGACCTGTATTAATATTAAATTTCCTTTACCAAAAGAGCTCCATTTTCACGTCATTCATAAATAACTAACTGCATACAATACTAGCGTTATTATACGAACGAGTAATATTTAGTACTTTTTTCATTATTTTAGGCTAGTCTAATTTTTTAATTTATTTTTCTTCAATATCTTAGCTACGCAAGTCAATAGGCCTAGGCTAATTCATATATCAAGTTTAAAAAAACAAAATGTTAATATATATTTATAATATATATAGCTAATTTTTTGTTTAATGTCAGTGATTTTACCTTTCTCTATCCTTTGGAAATCGATATAAATTATGACCCTGTTTGTATGATGTGTTGCAATTTACTGCACGGCAACGCCCTCCAATACCGTACGTCGCCAAAGCGCATCGCGGTGTACAATTTTTTAATTGTGAATTGATAATAAAATACGTGACGACTTGGTAAGTTTTTTTTATCCAGCTGTAGGGGGCGTCCCATTGTTTGTATTCCCACCATGCATTTCGGTGGAACACTTTTTTTGTGTGGAGAACTCTATCTTGTATTTCTAGTATCTTTGTGTACGGTTTGTTGTTATTAGTGTAAGCCAATCAAATCCAAGGATCATGCTACGTCACTATCACCTGACATACACTTTACTGTATTATGTAGTATATTTCAGCTTTCAGTTCAAAATTTGAACGAGGAAATAGTTATTTCATCGCCAATTAACATTTGCGTATAAATAATAAGCAATTTTTAATTAAACCACATTCTTAATATTTTTTTGTAGCTCACAATATACTTATTTATAGATACTCCATTCCCATATTATTTTTAGCCATCTTTATAATAATAATAATAAAGTTCTTAACCGTTCTGAATCGACAAAACAAGTGGTTGTCATTGACTATCAGAGTAGTTGACAAGCTTCAACAGTACAAAAAAAAAAAGGAGGACCCTAAAAAAAAAAAAAACTTACCGTCTCAGACTTATCAAATATTAGCTGACCTTATATTTCACTTTCACGTTCCTTAGATATAGATTATATAGGTCTATGTATGAGCAGGGAACAGTGACAGCTGGTATAAGAATAATGAATAGTAGAAATCAAATTCTACTTTAAATACTTAATAGGTTTTCTGCAATCTTTACGATAATTATGTAATAATAATAATAATTATGGCAGGCGTAATAATAATAATAATATATAATAAAGAACTTATATTATGATTACCTTCGTTATTATTCAATGTATAACTGTCGCTTTTCGTATAAACTTGTTTAGTAAAGTGAATGTAATTTCTAGGTGTTTTCTCGCTGCTATGATGAAAATCAGCATTAATTTTTTTTTGTTACTTCATGAATAATGCTGCTTTTAGCATAGACCGTTATTTGGTGATCAACGTAACTGCAACTCGGTCGATTAAATAAATGACGCTTTACAAATTGTAATAAATAATAATAAAAATACTAAAAAGTCGAAGTTTTGGTTGGTTGGTTGGTTCGTTGGTTGGTTCGTTGGTTCGTTCGCTGGTTGGTTGGTCGGTTGGTTGGTTAATTGGTCGGTTAGTTGGTTCGTTCTTTCGTTCAGTTGGTTGGTTGGTTCGTTCGTTTGTAATAACATTTTCTAGAAGGTTAAAAAATACACACCAAAGCTCAAAGAAGTGGTAACTAAAAAATTGTCAATATTCAATTAGACCAAAACTTTTTAAGTTAGACCTAGGCCTATCTCTATAGCAATCCTATGAATCAGGTGGTTGATATGGCTGTGATGGTGAAAGTGGCTTGTTGGTTGTATGAAGGGTGATTAAGATGATGATGATGATGATGATGATGATGATGATGATGATGATGGCGATGATGATGATAGCAGCGCTGATGATGACGATCGCAATGATGATAGCGGTGGTGGAAACAAATACAATACAATATAATACAATAATCTTACATTTCAAGCAATAAAACAGAATACAGTACAATATCTTCTTATAGTCCAGTCAAACTACGACACTAAATAGCTCAACCGGGAAAAACCTTGCAATAGTAATAAAGATAACTGTATGTCACTTAGAATATATTAAGGAATAACTTATCAAAAATAAGAAAAAATCTATTTAGTGGAAGGGATAACATTTTGGCCCTAAAGGTAGGGGTGTCTTCGGACGTCTATGTGGCATAAATTTAGCTTTTTACTGCTATATTGACGTCTTACCTACTAATTGACTCAAACTGTGAAGGTTCAATACAAAGATTTGGGTCTAGGTCTGGTAAATGAATCTAGCATGAAACATCCCCCCGACACACAAGTTCACTCAGTTTCACAACTTTAAATGTTCTGAGCAATAGACATAGCACACAAGCTAGGCCTAAGCCCTTGGTGGTACCAGTGAGGCTCGGGGGCCATGGCTCTCGTTAGGGAGATCCCCCGGTCCGGGTGAAAGAATCATATTTACATATTAGTAGACTCCAAAATCCATTGAATAAGCCTTTAATATCCAGGTAAAAGCAATACATAAGAGGAAACCTAACAACACATACTAAACATCTTTACATAAAGCATACATAAAAAACAAATATAAAAGACAAAACAGATCACCAATAAAATATTGAAATTAAAAATGCCAATTAAAACAATTTACAGTGAACGAAGTTTATGCCTATGTCAAAGTTATTTAATTATTGACAAGGCATGATTAGCAGTCAGATGTTTACTACACTTTTGTAAGAAAAGAAAAAAAAAGTAATGATAACAAAAATTGGTCTAAAAATCTAGCAGACCCCGGATTTTTTGCGGACCCCTAATTTTTTTTTTTGCCACCCCCTGTGTACCCTTTTTACTCCGGAGAATCCAGGTTGGGAACCACTGGTCTAGTGGTAAAATTATCCCCCACCGGACACCATCCCATTCCTTCTAAGTCTGGGTTTAAGTATAAAACTACATGATATACTACAATATAAAATTTCGTATCCGGAATCCAGTTTGATAATCGCCAGTTTGCTGACTCAAAAACCATGAAACCCAGTTTGCCGAAATCCAGATTTCCGAAACTTAGTTTGCCGTCGAAACCCACTTTGCTGATATCGACGCACTATGCTGAATCAGTTCATCGACAGCCATATGCTATCGTCACCGTCGTCAGTACAACAACTAGTGTGACCGAGTAATAGGAGAAATATCTATACTTTGCCTAATTATAATAAAGATCGGCAAAAGTTGCTACACGAATATGTTACATATTAAATATCCTGGGCGAGGTAAACACAAAATATGTGATTATTCCCCTTTCTAATTGACAGTAGATATTTAGTAATATAATATAATTACTTTTACAATCAAATCAGCATGGGGGATTTAGGGGGATAAACACAATTTATCACCCTGCCTGTAAACATTGACCAACATGCATGTTTTTTATCACTTAAATAATAGCCTTTATGAATCAAACCCGCGTAATGAGGGGACCATACCTCAATGGTCGAACTGAGATAGTATTCCAACCATCTGAAATTTTCGGTCTACGCACCTCTCTCCCACATCCCCACCGAAAAATATTCAGGATGCGCCCATAGTCGATGTACTATTCAGTTATAAATTTTAGTAAGACACGTGAAAATGTTTATAGAAGTAGCTGAACATTTCTATGACGAAACAGTAGTCTCTGATGTCGCACTTTCATAATTAACCTTTCCGTCAAGCCCCGCCCCTTCGATACCGTTGCTAAGGTTCCACAAACGACAAGGTAAAAGCATTCGCAATCACGTGCGTTTGTGTTAATTATATACAGTAATCAACAGAAAAATCTAAAGTGCACATTAAGTGCATGAGCCCTCAAGTCTCCTGTAGAGTCCCGGAAGAGAGTCTCCTGGAGATTTCCAGGAAGGACTCCCGCAAATTCATAATGATATTTGCACGCGTTTGCAAGTTTTTACTACTGTATTATCAATTGTCTCCCAGCAGCTAGTGCCAGTCAGAATTGTGCACAACAAAATATATTTAGATGTCTTAAAGTCAGGCTCCGGAGGAAAAATGTTTTTAAATATGTTACATGATTTTTCTAAGACAGAAAAAAGTTGTTTGACGAAAAACTGGGAACGGTTAATGAGATACTGATTTAAAAACTGGGGTAAAAGAGGCGTAACCACCATTTTCCGCCTTTTTCCTACAGTTTTTAAATATTCAAAAATATGTATCTCATTAACCGTTCCGGAGTTTCTCGTCAAACAACTTTTTTTTTTTTTTACAATAAATACAACTTTATTCAATATACATTAAAATATAGGCCTATAATGATTTTAATGCCTTTAAAAAATATGTGATGCTGATGACGATAGATATATATTAAGATAATACAAAACATAACATAAGAGAATGTTCTCTGTATCAGTACTTTATATTGATTTAGAACGACGTTTTAAGTAATTTTGTAATGGTGATTTGGTAGAACAAGCACAGGACTTGATGCGTGACCACCGAGAAATGGTTTAAGCATCAATAACGGCATACAGTAACTGTACATCCATTCTAACAATCTTACATTTACTGTACTCGTCAATTATGAATAATAGTAAGACACGTGAAAATGTTTACAGAAGTAGCTGAACATTTCTATGACGAAACAGTAGTCACTGATGTGGCACTTTCATAATGAACCTTTCCGTCAAGCCTCACTCCTTCGATACCGTTGCTAAGGTCCCACACACGACAGGGTAAAAGCATACGCAATCACGTGCGTTTGTAGGACAACACGTGTATTCCTGGCCCTCTTCTGTCCACTACCCTCAAGACGATCTCCTATGAGTTTTTACACTGCCTCGTTTTCTGCAACAGTAAATCACTTCTTCCAGTCACCCGTATCACATGTAATATAAAAAAAAAACCAATGTCTTATGCATGTTATGCATGTTGGTGCGCATACATTATCAATGCGTCTAACCCTGAAAGTTTATCATTGGGTTTCTATTCATGGTCTTAAAGCTACAATGCTCCACTGTTTTGTCTATAGCTTTATTTGAAAGGGAGCTTGCTTTAAAAAGTCAGTGATCTGTATAACGTCACCCCTTAAATCCTGAAGAGAATATTAACATTTCTTTACGAAAAAGAGGATGTTATTTTTCAGCAAAGGCAGAGGTGGCAAAAAGAGAAGGGCCACCTGCCCACCCGCTCCTCTTATGAAATCAATTTCAAGAGACGTAACCACTTGAAAATTACAATAGCGTCCTCAGTTTGCAATTCTGTCCCACCCTTGGGTGCATCCTCCATCCACGATTTGACGTAAATTATGCGGAAAATTACCTTCTTTAAGTCTTCATACTTCAAAAAGAGAACATTTTAAACCCTCTTGCACCAGCCTAGCACATGAATGGTGATATATTTCTTAAATCTGCACAAACATTTTGTTCTTACTAAAATTAGTATATGACAAGAATAATATATTGTCGTCAATATAAACAAGGATAACAACGATGATGATGGTTATAAAGATAATAACCATTTATCATAAACTGTTAACTATCAAAATATTTTTATTAATAATTCCCCCACCAACTCAGCATTTTTTTGCTATATTTAAAAAAATGGATATGTTGTAGAATAGACATCAATGAATATAGAAAGTGCAACATATTGTAGTAATTTTAGAGCCTGTTTTTGTTGGCATGAAAAAACGGTTATATGACCGATTCAGTGTTTGCACGACAAATAACCGTTTACTGTGGTGCACTTTTTAACAGCAACACATTAAACGGTTATTCATCATTGACCTCGGGTCAAACCTTAGATTCTTTTTTTGTTTTTGATCGCTAACCACGAAGTGATAAATTCTTACTGATAGGTGGTCGAAGGTTGAATGATGTGAACTAAAGAAGTAACGTGATTTGGCATTTTTATGTGGGTGGGGGGGAAGTAAAAAGAAGTAACGAGATTTGTCATTATTATGTGGGGGAAGAAAAAACAAGGTCATTACACATTTCCAATCTTCAAAAGCATTATGGGTAATGTGTCGCCATACTTTCCCCAATAACCCAGCGAGATGGCTTGTTTTTTTATAGCAAAAAATTGAACAAAAACACGGACATATGTTTACAAATTAATAGTTTAGCCAAAAAAAATAACCGGTATTTTTTCAAATTGAACAGAAACAGGCCCTTTATTATTGAAAAAGAATACACAGATGCAGGGTAATACGCAAATTAGTTTAAATATGAAAATTAGCTTAAACATGCAAATTAGCTTAAATATGCAAATTAGCTTAAAAATGCACATTAGGGATGGAGATACTGCATATCTTGGCAGCCACTGGTCGTACAGTGTTACTTTCGTTTTAAAATTGTTCAAAACATACATATTTCTATTTGCTTAAATGGAACATTTTTCCCCAAGAGTGACCGGAATGCGATATTTGACCTATGGGTTTTCTATATTTCCGTGCACAGTGTTTGTAGAGAATTAATTTTGGTCTCCAATTATTCAGATAATTTTTATTTATTATTAATTCATATTATGTTTCTATTTGACACTGTAAAAAGATATTTATGAAAAGTCAATTAAATCGTGTTCCTGAACTTTGGCTTAACATGTAATTCTAAAATGTTGCATAATGGTCAAATTTTCCAATATGTATTGCTTTTATACCTGTCTCTTATACACATCTAGATGTGTATAAGAGACAGGTGTCAGCCAATAAAAAAGTTTATTGGGGATATTGGCCCCCTGTCCCCTCGGTGGCATTGACAATATTCACTATTGTCAAACTTTGCTGATGGCTAAGAACCACTTTACCACTAACTCTACTCAAATATAACATTAAAAAGACAAGGTTAGTAATATTTTAATGGAAAAACAAGTTGATGGCTATTACCAAGAAATGTTTAATTAAGAATAAATAACAGCATGCAGTAACTGTACATCCACTTCAAAACATTTAATGTATTAAAATATAAATCTAAAGACCACATTTAGTGCCCATGAGTCCCAAATCTCCTGTAGAGACCCGAAAAGGAGTCTCCTGGAAATTAGCAGGAAGACTTCATGATGATATTTGCACGCGTTTGCAAGTTTTTACTACTGTATTATCAATTGTCTCCCAGCATCTAGTGCCAATCAGAATTTTTATTACATGTATGCACAACAAAATATATTTAGATGTCTTAAAGTGAGGCTCCGGAGGAAAAATATTTTTTTTAATATGTTGTAGAACTGATTTTTCTAAGACAGAAAAATTTGTTTTTGACGAAAAACTGGGAAAAGGTTAATGAGATACTGATTTTTGAATATTTAAAAAGTGGGGTAAAAGGGGCGTAACCACCATTTTTTCACCCTTTTTCCCCAGTTTTAAATATTCAAAAATCTGAATCTCATTAACCGTGATTAATTGGCCGAGCGGTTAAGCCAGTTAATTGGCCGAGCGGTTAAGTCAGGGGCACCGTAACCTTTAGCTCTAATGTCGGCGCTGGTTCAAACGGCTCACTCGCCAATGGTTCCGTTGGTGAACAAGTCTTCTCGGATAAGGACTTTAAACCGTAGGCCAAGTGTACGCATTTGGTTCGTGTGCACTTTAAAGAACCCAGTACATCCTTCGAAAAGAGTAGGGGGTTACCCCGGTGTACTGGCCCATTAAGTCCCCTGATGTTAAATGGATATGCCAGGTAGGACAGTGATTAAGTTCACTTATTGGCATATCCTTGGCGCTCGTGCCTAAAGAAATGAAAAGGTATTATTTTTCACTAGATATTGCTTGCTCCCTGCCGGAGTCTGCGAGGCCTTTGAGACTTCTCAGGCGATCTAGCCCATATTAAGGATTTTTCAATTTAGTTTAGTTACCACTTATGTTTAACGATATTCTGAGAGCCGATTGGGGACTAGAAGTGGATAGTATTATGTTACACTCTTGGGGAAACTCCACCAGCCCCAATTCTATGATATGGTCGTAAATTTGCATTTGTGATTTGTATTTGTTAACATTTGGTCGTCATTGTGTTTGCTCAACATTTGATTTCAAATTATCTTTTACTGTACTGTATTAATTACAGTACTAAATTTAAAGATTTGTTTAAAATTATACTGTATAACATTCTTTTTATTTACAATTAAGTTTCTTTTTTAATTTTATGTTTAGCATTTTTTAATTAAGATACTTAACTACTGTTATTAAAGTCCATCAAATTGAATTGGAATTGAATTAAGACAACAGGAGGCGGAACCCCTATTGGCGCTTAATGTGGAATTTATATTTCTATATTTAGAGCGAAATTAAGAAACGATCCGTTAAATGTGTTCAAAATTGATGTACAGTTACTGCATGCTGGTATTTATTAATCACTTCATGACGGCCAGATACCAAGTCATGTAGGCCTACTCTTCTTTAGGCAACGGCACTAATCATTATTCAATATACACAAAATATTGTATACACAAAGTTCAAAAATGCTATAAAAATATATAAAAAGTCCTAAACAATTGAAAGAATTAATTAATGTAGATTACTTGCAGAGTAAAAATTTGTTCATAATGAAATTATTAATTAAATAAATTATAATAAATTAAGTTTCCCTTAAGTTAAGTGCAGTTTAAGATTTGAAGTACACTGCCGTGTATGTCTTCAATTTGCAAATAAACTAATGAATTCTCCTGATTTTCGTAGTTGGTTGCCTAGAACTAGAGGGCAAGATAGTAGTAAAACATTACGTAATGCTAACCATCTCTTCTTACGTACAAAACGGTTCAAAAATAGTCCAATCCCTTATTTGATCAATTTGTGGAATAAGGATGCTTCAACAGACTAGTGCTTTTATTCTTAGTGAGTTACTTTTAATTGGATTGATGGTCACTTTAACGTTTATTCTTATTGAGTTTTGGCTTTGTGGAATTGTGCATTTTTGTTTTATGTTTGGTGACTTGCATTTCTTTGATGGTTTTTTATTTTCATTAATTAAGTGTCTCTGGTTTTTTCTTTAAATGTAAAAATGTGAATGTTTAATTTTGTAAAATTGTATCAATTCAGCCTTTGGCTGCCATAAACAATTTTTGATGTTTTTTTTATGAATAAATATACTTTGAATAATAGATGCACCATGAGCGTCTTTACGGATGGATATCGGCACACACAACTAACTTTCATTACAACAACAATAATAATAATAATAATAATTATTATTATTATTATTGTTATTATTATTTTATCTAGTAATCGATATTCTCATGGTAAATTCACCCCAATTTTGTTCAAACATTCAAACAAACAAAAATATAATAGTGAATTAATAGAAGTAAACTAAGTTTACTTTGTACACAAGCATTAATTTAGTAAGAACATTTTTGTTATTTACGGTATTTATTTATGCATCGCTTCTACTGGTCCGATTTTATGCATTATCTTTTATATTCACTAGAATTTAATACTACTTATCACCTACCCCACTGGGAACGAAACTACTCAACGTGTACCCTCCAAATCGATATAAGCATAGATTTTCCCTATGGTATTTAACCATTACCGAATGACCACGATCTCTATAAACATTTACTTCAACTATAGAGGAATAAAATAACATTAACTATTACAGTACTATTCCCAAGTGACGTATATCTACAGGAACCACCTCAGGATGAAAAAGCTTGCATCCTCCCTCCCCCAAGTACCACCCGTCCTCCACTAGAAATTTGCTTAGTACACACAAGTTGATGAAAATCACCTGATATATTTGAGCACATATTCACAGCTGCCGTCATGGTTTAAGCTGACTATTCTAGTTAGGCCTAAGATTATCAAAGATGGAATATTATAATTGCAGCAAAAACATAAGGTTATTTTCTTGCATAGAGCACGTATACCTGAACTAAATAATAGATTTATAAACAGTCTTCAGTCGTTACAAAAAATATTTTCAATTATTGGTGTCACAATAGTTCGTAAAACACATACAAACTGGTGTATTATCAAAATTACTAGGCAGCTTTCGATTACTGGAAGCCGTAAAACATAATGACGTCACCAAAAGTCATCTGCGCATGCGAGAAAGTTCTCCTCGCCGCGTGGATTCTATGACGCAATTTTGCTAAATATTTATACGTATGCAGAGAACGTAGGACGTCCGGTAGGAGGGTCAAGCATGAGTAATTCCGTTCTAGCGTCGCGTCGTCTCGCAAATCGAATGCTCCCTAAATACCAAAAGGCTATAACGTTAACATAACATTGAAGGTAAGACTATTGAAACAACTAACTTTAAAACGGTATTAACTGTAAACCTTTACTAAGGTTACTTTATGCCTGTGCTTTGATTAAAAACATGGATCTACAGTATTTACGTCTCACCTAACGCAAATACTAATGAATATAAATTCAGGGACAAAAGATGCAGTGACAAGTTCTGCTGTAGCCCCATCCCTCTCTAAGTCCTGTCCAGACTATTAAATTTAACAAAAATGTGTAGCATGCTTAAATATGGTCATAATGATATCACATTACCGTATATATATAGGCTCACCATGACTATATATGGGCATACAATAGTTTCTGTCAAATCAAAGTTGACAGTCTATCGTAAAGGTCTAAATGTTGCTGCGAAGATATCACAAAACGACGTCACTCATTCCCGCTGACAAAGGGACTATAAATAATGTACGATAATGCGATATTTTCATTTTGTGGCAATTCATCAACCTTTGCTGCAGCAGGGAAAATAGCGAACGTAAGTAATCTTTTCATTAATATGTTTTGTCTTTGTATGTCTAGCTATCATTTTTATTTCATAATAATTGATGTTGGTATTGATGTCACTATTATTATCTCAGCCAGGAGATACGGTAACTATATGTTTTCAGTCGTGTAAGTTTGTGTGTGTAACGTTTTGGTGTTTTCGTGTGGTTTTTTGTATGCGACAGACATAATTGAAAATAGAAAGGGTGTTAGGTATAACAAAATGAAGAAATCATTAAATAATGTGAGGACCATTTAAAGGGATTTAAAAGAAAACGTTCTAGACAAGATATTTCAAAAAAATATTCAACTGATATGAATGGAATTTCAGTGAAAGTTACAAGGAAGAACATATTACGTGTTGGTGACGATCCAAATTCGGATGTGAACTTGAGGGTCATTTAAATTTTATGGTCGTGCGTGTTTCTTGTGTTCAAAATATCTCAAAAACAGGTGCACAGATCAAAATGGAAGTTACATGGATTGTTAGGTATGACCCAAGGATGAGATGGTTGAATGAAATATTCGTGAAAGTTTAACCAAGTTACAGGGAAGAAATTATGAAGTGTCGGTGGCGATCCAAATTCGGGTGTGCATTTGAGGGCCATTAGGCCCCAGACCTGAATATCTCAAAAATGAATCAATCGATCAAAATGACTATTGGCAGAATAATTTTTCATCTTTTAATGAAGAAGTGTTTCAATTTTCGTCACGATCCGAAGTATGATGTGGGTATGAGGACCATTTAAAGAATATGTTTACCGTATTACCGTAGGCAGAAAAAATAGCTATAAGATGATTATTTAAATTAGTGCAATTAGAGTTGTACAGCGTTTTATATGTACTACCGTAAATTTAGTACCCAGAAGAAGTTAGGAATTGACAGAAAAAAAATTCTTGGACGTCCGTTCAAAACTATCGACGCTGGAAGCTTTTAAAATTTGGTAACAAGATCAAGATCAAGAGCAGTGAAGTTCTGGAACAGCTACTTCGCGGACAAAAACCACAAAAAACACGAAAATGTTACACACACACAAACATATACGACTGAAAACATATATCTCCTGGCGGAGATATAATAATAACAAGAGCAACCAGTATAGAGCATATCTCCGCCCACCAAAAATCGCTTTCTATAAAATATATCTCCCCAAAATGTTCCCATTTTACTTCAACCACCACCAATACCACCCACCGCACCTTACTTAGCTCTAATCCTCATCAAAAACGCACTTTTTTTATTTCAAAGAGGGGCACTATTTCCACTTAGTATTTAGATTGTCCATTTTCATATTTTGTAATCCGAAATGATTTCACAACAATTCAGTGTCGGCATACATGTCACTACACATGCTACGTTTTGGACACAGAATCGAAGATACATATAGGCCTAATATTGAAACATTTTATTTTTAACTACTGAAACAGTGAAAAAAAAAATCCGCTCACTTCTCAACCACCACCTACTTAAAAAAATATACACTAACCGGAAACGCCTAGGTCTGTTATTGAATTAGATGTATACCTTCCAATTACTTACTTTTTGAAAACCAACTCGACGTCAGGGATACTCGAACTATGTCTACTAGGGGAAGGGATTCAAGAATTTAAAAAAAGTAAAAATAGAACAAAAAACAACGACTATTTATGCTAACACAAGAAAAAAAATAAACATTCCAAAAAAAAAAAGTAATTTAATACCAATACGCGATCGAACTCACGACCTTAAGCACTTTCAACACATCGTTAACCGACCGTGCCATCTGTACGATGTGTCTTATGTTAGGAGTAATGGCAGCACTCCTGAGTATTTGTGGCGCACTTAAAAAAGCTATTAACTATTCAATCAGCAGGGTACTCCTAGTGTTCCTCATCGGAGCTAACCCACTTAGTTTCAAGCTACCACCTACATAAAAAATATACACTAACCAGCTAACTGAAAACGCCTTTGAAAGAATTAGATGTATACCTGCCAATTCCTTACATCTCTTGTCTTAAGATATCTCCGCCCTCCGCCAAGCTCTTTCTATAACATAATTCCTCAAAAATAAGTCCCTACTTCAATCTACTTCTAAAAAATTACATTAACACGAAAGTTTCTTTTAGATGAGTTGATTAGTTGTTGAGAAATCTGATCTGCGACGTTTTGCTTTGAATGGTCCAAATATCGACATTAAATATAAACACTTCCTTTTCGAACGCCTTTTATTGTACCAGTTGTACACCTGCCAAATTCTTCTGGCTTCACACAATGGCCCATTTTACTCTTATAGCTGACAAAAAAAAAATACATGGCATATATTGGTGTTAAAATGAAAATATTATGCAAATAGAAATATGGGGATTTGGTTTTAGCGTCACATGATTAGATGTAAAGATGCATTAAAAAATATTCACAATCAGTTCCAAAAAAAAGTTAAGTTAGTACATATAAAACGCTGTACACCCTTAATGTAATTGCACTAATTTAAATATTCATCTTATAGCTATTTTTTCTGCCTACGGTAATACGGTAAACATATTCTTTAAATGGTC